>NC_092241.1:3606667-3631667 GCF_036320965.1 Panulirus ornatus | reverse complement strand
GAACTGAAAAGTCGTTTCTGAATTGCATATTCACCTTGATTTAATAACACATGGGTTGCCAGGGTCAGCCCCTTAGCCCGTTAACCTCAAGCTACCTCATTCACCAACTGAAAAGTCTTCTAACGCCTTCTCCATGTTTTAAGGGTCACACACACACACACACACACACACACACACACACACATACACACTGCACGTGGTCCTCACAGACGATAGGTTGGTCAGGAAGGTAGGTAGGCAGTAGTACAGTAGAAAGTATGTGGATGAGCAGTAGATGCAGTCATATTCCCAAGTAAAGCTGGCGATACCTCAGACGGTGTCAACAGAGACATGGTTCAGGGACCGGAGGGCGCTGCAGTCATTTCTGTTAATGGAGTCGATGTGAGTGGAACGAGAACTAAGTGTGCAGAGTGACGATGTGAGAAGTGTTTGTGTGAGTGAGGGAGCCGGGCGATGATCCACTGGGGCAAACTTGATCTTGGTTGAGGACGTGCGTCAAGCATGACCAGAGGCTGTATGTGTGTCTGATTGACCCCGTAACTTTAGACTGGAAATGGATTTGTTGATAATAAGTAGATAGATAGATAAATAGATAGATATATATAGCAATAATTTTGAGCTCTTAAAAATCACCGTTAAAAGAGAGAGCCGTTCGCTGATACGTATTGTTAATGTTGAAATAAAAACGTTAACACTGATGTTTGTATTGTAGCATCTGTCCCTCTGCCAACATTCCCGTCTTTGCATTACTGTGTCTTTGTCTAGTGTTGTACAACTAATGAGAAATCTCATTTCTGGGTCTGTATACGTCGCCCACAGAACTAGCGGTACAGCAACCACAGTTACTGACACCCCTAGTTTGTTTCAGCAGATATTTGTAAGACTTATTTGATCCATTTTTGGCCAGTTTCACTGAAGGGAATCTAAACGCAGTTTTAAAACTCTAGATCGTCACAATATGCTTCACTTCCAACCCCCCATCCCTGGTATATATCAGATACTCATATATTGGCGTTCGTGAACTGTAGCCAAATGGGAGGCGGATTCCCAGCGTGGCGGGTGGGGTTAGCTGTGGGATCAGTAGAGTGGGAGGGCTTTGTTGGAATGTACGATTTCCATGGGCCAACTTGGACGCAACAAAAGGTCAATGTATGCACCCCACGATCATTGTCGGATATATACGATACCCCTGTGTCCAAGGTACGTTAGTTCTTGATTTTCGTTTTCGCATATTATACTTTCCGACATCAAAAAATTTTCTTTTCCCCAGTATGTTGTCATACTGGTAGCAAGTCATTATCTTTATCATAGATAATTCTAAGGCTAAATGAATACCTTTGCAGATGAATAATATTTTTATTTTCCAATTTTTTCATTTAGAATCGTAGCGGGTTATAATGGAGTTAAAAAGGCCTAACTGATGGCCGAACTTTCGTTATGACCCTTGCTGCCAGAATACGTTTATGCTTAATTTCCTGACTGTGAGATCTGATATCCTTTTATCCCCTCACAGTTGGCTGGATCATGGGCTCCAGCTACGGCTACCTGCAGTGTATTCATATTTCATATTTTCCTTACCTTGTCAGGTCTTCCGAGCCGTCACACCTGCCGTGATAAACAAAGTCGTGGTTGTCCAGATGAAAGTGGCCGACATCAGGCGGAGATATCTGTCCATCTGTCACTGGGCGGTTCATATCCTCTGCTGTGAGAAATAAAGGCCATTATCCAAATGGGCAACTTTCGCGATAACGTCAGAATAACATATTAATTGGCAGCAACACAACACAATCGCGGGCAATTAATTTAACAGGATCTGCTGCAATGAAAGGATCAATATGCTTAATGCGTCAAATGGTTTAGACTCGTATAAAAGAGAACGGTCTGTACATCGGGGTTGGGGGAAAATTGTAACAACACTTTCACACTTTAATTGAATTACATTTTCGTTCTGACCTTTACGATTATTGTGTAAATAAAACTGTTACATATGACAGCAAACGTATGTGTGAGGGAGGAGGGGGGAGTCGAGACAACGAACGGTATATGTGATTATTTCTATATCCCGTGGGTGTCGGGGTATGTCGCTTGCTGCATGTCGTAACGCTACCAAAAGCGTCCCGTTACGATTGCCACCTGGGCTCCGGCATCCCTACACATACTGCACCTGAGCCTCATACCGCAGTGAAAAACGTAATTATATATATATATATATATATATATATATATATATATATATATATATATATATATATATATATATATATATATATATGTATATATATACATTTATGTATATTTATCTATTCATTATGCTCTGTCGCTGTCTCCCGCGTTACCGAGGTAGCGCTGGAAAAGACAACAAAGGCCACATTCGTTCACACTCAGTCCCTAACTGTCATGTATAATGCACCGAAACCATAGCTCCCTTTCCACAACCAGGCCCCACAGAACTTTCTATGGTTTACCCCTGACGCTTCACATGCCCTGGTTCAATCCATTGACAGCACGTCGACCCCGGTATACCACATCGTTCCAATTCTCTATATTCCTTGCACGCCTTTCACCCTCCTGCATGTTCAGGCCTCGATCACTCAAAATCTTTTTCTCTCCATCTTTCCACCACTGACACATATATCCTCTTTGTCAATCTTTCTTCAGTCATTCTCCCCATGTCACCAAACCACTTCAAAATACCCTCTTCTGCTCTCTCGACCACACTTTTTTTTATCACCACACATCTCTCTTAACCTTTCATTACTTACTCGATTAAACCACCTCACACCACATATTGTCCTCAAACATCTCATTTCCAGTACACCCACCCTCCTCCGCACAACTCTATCTATAGTCCACGCCTCGCAACCATATAACATTGCTGGAACCACTATTCCTTCAAACATACCTATTTTTGCTTTCCAAGATAACGTTCTCGACTTCGCACATTTTTCAACGTTCCCAGAACTTTCGCCCCCCTCTCCCACCCTATGATTCACTTCCGCTTCCATGATTCCATCCGCTGCCAAATCCACTCCCACTTATCTAAAACACTTCACTTCCACCAGTTTTTCTCCATTCAAACTTAATTCCCATTTGACTTGTCCCTCAACCCTACTGTACCTAATAACCTTGCTCTTATTCACATTTACTCTCAGCTTTCTTCTTTCACACACTTTACCAAACTCAGTCACCAGCTTCTGCAGTTTCTCATCCGAATCAGCCACCAGCGCAGTATCATCAGCGAACAACAACTGACTTACTTCCCAAGCTCTCTCATCCACAACAGACTGCATACTTACCCCTATTTTCAAAACTCTTGCATTCACCTCCCTCACAACCCCATCCATAAACAAATTAAACAACCATAGAGACATCACGCGCCCCTGCCGCAAACCAACATTCACTGAAAACCAATCACTTTCCTCTCTTCCTACACGTACACATGCCTTACATCCTCGATAAAAAGTTTTCACTGCTTCAAACAACTTGGCTCCTACACCATATATTCTTATAACTTCCACATAGCATCTCTATCAACTCTATCATATGCCTTCTCCAGATCCATAAATGCTACATACAAATCCATTTGCTTTTCTAAGTATTTCTCACATACATTCTTCAAAGCAAACACCTGATCAACACATCCTCTACCATATATATATATATATATATATATATATATATATATATATATATATATATATATATATATGTATATATATATATATATATATATATATATATATATATATATATATATATATATATATATATATATCATACTTTGTCGCTGTCTCCCGCGTTAGCGAGGTAGCGCAAGGAAATAGACGAAAGGATGACCCAACACACCCACATACACATGTATATACATACGCGTCCACACACGCACATATACATACCTATACATCTTAACGTATACATATATATACAGAGAGACATATACATATATACACATGTACATATTCATACTGTCTGCCTTTATTCATTCCCGTCGCCACCCCGCCACACATGAAATGTAGACCCCCTCCCCCCGCATGTGCGCGAGGTAGCGCTAGGAAAAGACAACATTGGCCACATTCGTTCACACTCAGTCTCTAGCTGTCATGTATAATGCACCGAAACCACAGCTCCCTTTCCACATCCAGGCCCCACAGAACTTTCCATGGTTTACCCCAGACGCTGGTTCAATCCATTGACAGTACGTCGACCCCGGTATACCACATCGTTCCAATTCACTATATTCCTTGCACGCCTTTCACCCTCCTGCATGTTCAGGCCCCGATCACTCAAAATCTTTTTCACTCCATCTTTCCACCTCCAATTGGGTCTCCCACTTCTCCTCGTTCCCTCCACCTCTGACACATATATCCTCTTGGTCAATCTTTCCTCACTCATTCTCTCCATGTGACCAAACCATTTCAAAACACCCTCTTCTGCTCTCTCAACCACATTTTTTTATTACCACACATCTCTTTTACCCTTTCATTACTTACTCGATCAAACCACCTCACACCACATATTGTCCTTAAACATCTCATGTCAAGCACATCCATCCTCCTGCGCACAACTCTGTCTACAGCGCACGCCTCGCAACCATATAACATTGTTGGAACCACTATTCCTTCAAACATACCCATTTTTGCTTTCCAAGATAACGCTCTCGACTTCCACACATTCTTCAACGCTCCCAGAACTTTCGCCCCCTCCCTCACCCAATGATTCACTTCCGCTTCCATGGTTCCATCCGCTGCCAAATCCACGCCCAGATATCTAAAACACTTCACTTCTACCAGTTTTTCTCCATTCAAACTTACCTCCCAATTGACTTGTCCCTCAACTCTACTGTACCTAATAACTTTGCTCTTATTCACATTTACTCTCAGCTTTCTTCTTTCACACAATTTACCAAACTCAGTCACAAGCTTCTGCAGTTTCTCACCCAAATCAGCCACCAGCGCTGTATCATCAGCGAACAACAACTGACTCACTTCCCAGGCTCTTTCATCCACAACAGACTGCATACTTGCCCCAATTTCTAAAACTCTTGCATTCACCTCCCTAACAACCCCATCCATAAACAAATTAAACAACCATGGAGACATCACGCACCCCTGTCGTAAACCAACATTCACTGAGAACCAATCACTTTCCTCTCTTGCTACACGTACACACACACACACACACACACACACACACACATATATAAATATATATATATATATATATATATATATATATATATATATATATATATATATATATATATATATATTGCATATATATATATATATATATTGCATATATATTGCAGTAGGTCCCAGTGGTAAGTGTAACGTAGTGTAAGGATATAACCACGAGAAAAATGAAACACAATAATTTTCCATATGCTCTTTCGTGCAATGATCACATCGCCAGGAAAGATGCATGGATGAGACAGAAGAATCAAACGGTCAGTTGATTTACATGGAAAAGACGAAACTTGTTTAAAAAAAAACTACATAACACAGACGAAATAGAGTACTCAGAACAAGTACTGATTACCCAACAACCGCAAACACTCAGTACCTACACAGTGAAACAAAGATTCCCAAGTGCAGCTCCTCTTCAACACGCATGACACTCAGTTCTTTGCAATAGCACTTAACCACCCAGATCTAAACAGCCTATTTCTAAGCTATCTACAACTCCCTATGTACAAACGACCTTACCCCTGCTTCCCACTTCAGTAACCACTACTTCCACTATTCCTGACTCTTAACAAATATAATACTAACAGAACACATTCATTATGAAATGACCCGACGACCATTGAGCAACCGCCCTCTCACCTCAGACTTGAATACCACCCATCCAGGCATGCATCCAAAACCACACTCCCCAGACAAACCGAGTCACACTTTCTTGTGTACGCTAGGACTCCAACCATCCTTATAACACTATAGAAACCGATTCAACACATCCCAGGATTCTTTGAGCACACGATACAACAACCAAAATGAAGACAATGAACACTTATTGCTCAGATAATCCATCCTCTCCCAAATTAGATATACATACAGCATCTTAACACATTATAATCTGTGGTTCCGTCCACTGGACGTGGCCGGCTCTCTGAGCGCTGCAGGAGTTTCACAAAGATAGAAGGAACTCCTGGGGCAGGAAGAAAGCAAATTGTATATATATATATATATATATATATATATATATATATATATATATATATATATATATATATATATATATATATATATATCCTTCCTATGAAACGTATAAAATGCGAGGATATTTCATGACAGAGGCTTTAGATTTTTATATCACATAGCATTTTTTGAGGTATCTTACAGCTCCCCCTTTTTTTTAAAACGCTTACGGAGAGAACATTTTTTTTCTGTGAAGAAAAAAAGAAACTGGTCCATGCCATATCCCACATCCACTCTTGTGCTGGATTTCTGAACATTTCCTCCAGGTTTTCAAGAAAAATATTTATGTGTAATATGTCGGTACATTTTAATGCATACATGATTACGTTTGCCTTTATCTTTCTGTCTTCTGCTCTGTCTATCTATCTATCTATCTATCTATCTATCTATCTATCTATATATATATATATATATATATATATATATATATATATATATATATATATATATATATGTTATCCCTGGGGATAGGGGAGAAAAATACTTCCCACATATTCCTGCGTGTCGTGGAAGGCGACTAAAAGGGGCAGGGCGGGGAGCTAGAAACCATCCCCTCCTTGTGTTCTAACTTTCCAAAAGGAGAAATAGAAGAAGGAGTCATGCGGGGATGGCTCATCCTCCTCGAAGACTCAGATTGGGATGTCTAAATGTGTGTGGATGTAACTAAGATGAGAAAAAAAGGAGAGATAAGTAGTATATTTGAGGAAAGGAACCTGTATGTTTTGGCTCTGAGTCAAACGAAGCTCAAGGGTAAAGGGGAAGAGTGGCTTGGGAATGTCTTGGGAGTAAAGTCAGATGGATTTGTATGTAGCATTTATACATCTGAAGAAGGCATATGATAGAGTTGATAGAGATGCTTTGTGGAAGGTATTAAGAGTATATGGTGTGGGAGGTAAGTTGCTAGAAGCAGTGAAAGGTTTTTATCGAGGATGTAAGGTATGTGTACGAGTATGAAGAGGGGAAAGTGATTGGTTTCCTGTGAATGTCGGTTTAAGGCAGGGGTGCGTGATGTCTCCATGGTTGTTAATTTGTTTATGGATGGGGTTGTTAGGGAGGTGAATGCAAGTTTTGGAGAGAGGGGCAAGTATGCAATGCAGTCTGTTGTGGATGAGAGGGCTTGGGAAATAATGATACAGCGCTGGTGGCTGATTCGGGTGAGAAACTGCAGAAGCTGGTGACTGAGTTTGGTAAAGTGTGTGAAAGAAGAAAGCTGAGATTAAATGTAAATAAGAGCAAGGTAATTAGGTTCAGTAGGGTTGAGGGACAGGTTAATTGGGAGGTAAGTTTGAATGGAAAAAAACTGGAAGAAGTGAAGTGCTTTAGATATCTGGGAGTGGATTTAGCAGCGGATGGAACCATGGAAGCGGAAGTGAGTAACAGGGTCGGGGAGGTGGCAAAGGTTTTGGGAGCGTTGAAGAATGTGTGTAGGGCGAGAACGTTATCTCGGAGTGTAAAATTGTTGTTTGAAGGAATAGCTTTTCCAACAATGTTATATGGTTTCGAGGCATGGGTTATACTATGATAGAGTTGTGTGGAGGAGGGTGGATGTGTTGGACATGAAATGTTTAATGACAATATGTGGTGTGAGGTGGTTTGACCGCGTAAGTAATGAAAGGGTAAGAGAGGTGTGTAGTAATAAAATGAGTGTGGTTGAGAGAGCAGAAGAGGGTGTATTGATATGGTTTGGTCACATTGAGAGAATGAGTAAGGAAAGATTGGCAAAGAGGATGCACGTATCAGAGGTGGAAGGAAAGAGGAGAAGTGGGGGACCAAATTGGAGGTGGAAGGATGGAGTGAAAAAGAATTTGAGCGATCGGAGCCTGAACATACAGGAGGGTGAGAGGCGTGCAAGGAATACAGTAAATTAGAACGATGTTGTATACCGGGGTCGACGTGCTGTCATTGGATGAAACCAGGGCATGTGAAGCGTCTGGGGTAAACCATGGAAAGTTTTGTGGGGCCTGGATGTGGAAAGGGAGCTGTGGTTTCGGTACATTACACATGACAGCTAGAGACTGTGTGAACGAATGTGGCCTTTGTTGTCTTTTCCTCGCGCTACCTCTCGCGCGCGCAGGGGGAAGGGGGGTTAGAAATTAATTACAGGTTCCAACCGGAGATAGAAGGCTTCATCTGGGTCACGTTGCAAATGAAATACATGATAAAAAACAACACAAAAAAATAGAAGGAAAATTTAGACGATTGTGAGAGTCGCTGAGAAAGTTGAGAATCCGTTGTTTTGAAATGGGAACAGTGGTTGGTACGAGTGATGACACGAGACGGTGAAAGTCCAAAGCTTAACGGCGTAGGGGAAGAAACAAACGTAGGTAACAACGACCCTGGTCTCACGCTACCAACGGCCACACAACAATAGTCTGTGACTGGGTCAAGTATTGAGGTCAGGTTGGAGGAATTATTACTGGAAAAGATTTAGATGCGATTGATTAGCCAGTAAAGCTAAACGTCATCTCAGATGTGAGAGCAAGATTCCATACGAGTAGTATACGAGGTACGTTCAGTCTTTTGTGATGCCGGAGTAACAGTTTATAGAGGTAAAATCTCCGATCTCTGTAAGAGACCTCCATCTCATTTTTCAAGACAGACTCAGTTTTTTGTGTAAGGTGGGATTTCCAGGCGATATTAGACGTTTATGGTGGTACCAAGTATCTTTGCTGGGTTAGTGGTGGAATTATAGCGCCGTTAAAGGTGATAGGAAAGCTATGATGAGTTTATGAAGGAGTCACAGGAATAAAGTGGGTGACATTACGCCTGGTGTGCCGGAGTATCCTATTCAGATCTGACTTTATGAATGTTATCTTGCCTAATGGTTACGTAGATCCTGCGAGAGGAAGTTATGGAAGGTGAGAACTGATTCGTGAGCGTCTCAATGAAGTGAGTTGTCTGTTGATGAAGGATGATGGTTGATGAAAAGGAGAACGAAGGGTTGGAGACAACTCAGAGCTCTGAAGAAGACGACTTTGTAAGGACGTGAAAAAGAAAGGTTGATCCACCAACTGCCACGGAAATGGACAGATGAGAGAGAAAGCTGGACCTGAAAATTGAGATTAATTGGAACTGGAAGTAGAGACCAAAACATGAGGACGATGGTTCGAAAAGGTTAGAAGCGCCACCTTTTCAAGCTTAGGTTTTCTTTTCTCTTTTAACACAGGCGAAACAGATGAACAAACACTGGCGCTTGTTGTGAGGCAGATGTTTTTGAAACTCGAGCTGGAATGCCATTTGGTCTGTACAATTTCCTTCTGTCCAGAGAAAGGAACACTTTTTTGGAATGTTCCAAAAAGAGATAATGAGGAAGGACACGAGTTAGAGGTACGTGAGGGGTTGAAAAAAAAACTGCTGGAGTCACCCATCGAGGAATCAGAGGAGACAAAAGAATGTATAACAAAAAGAGTAGCTTTATCAGTAGAGCAGAGGGGCTGCCCTGTCCTCGGCAGAAGGGAAGGGATTGGAGCAACAGAGATTGATAGACATAATTTTGGACGAAACACCAGAAAAATCTGTCACTTTCATCTCACCTTCATTGGTTAATGGAACACATCGCCTCGTCTCGTCTCGCCTCGTAAAAGAAAAAAGAAATAAAAATTTAGACGATGGTGAAACCTGAATGAGACTCGAAGAAAGGAGAGCATTTTTTTCGGGTCCCACACACCAGATACTTTCACGAGATATTCTTTGAACAAAGTGGTTGAACCGTAGACTAGATAAAGAGAGGATAGCAAAGGCAGACGGTAGATGTGCTCATATTCTCGGAGCAGCAACCTATACTATACGCTCACTCAGAGACAGGAGCAACGTTCGAGGAGAGGCAGTAGTCTTTCCAAGAGGAGTAGGGGGGTTTTCACATGCAGGGGTCCATTGAACGCTGCTGGAGTGACAAAGTTAGCAGCTGAGGGTGAGATCGTACGGTAGGGGAGGGGGGCAAGGAGTATAGAGATGCCCAAAAGAAAGTGATCAGAAGGACCAGTCCAGAGGGAAGCTATGCAGCTATATCGCAGAGGATTAGATATTAAAAAAAAATTCCAGGCTGTTTGGAGACTGGATAAGACGGCTTGGAAAAAGAGTGCCATTATTTGCCCCAGTTTCGTTGAGAAAGAAAAATTTGGAGTGTTCCTACGCTTCCCCAGCTCCCAGCTGTGAAAGTGAGAGATCGAGGCCTGAACGTGCGGGAGGGTGAAAGGCGTGTACGGAATAGAGTGAATGGGTATATTGTGGTATACCGGGGTCGACGTGCTGTCACTGAACACAACCAGAGCATGTGAAACATCTAGAGTAAACCATGGAAAGGTCCATGGGGCCTGGTTGTGGATAGGGAGACGGTGTTCCGGTGCATTATACATGACTGGTAGACAGTGGATGTGAGCGGATGTGGCCTTTCAGCCTTTCTTCGCCATCTTCTGGCGTTACCTCGCTAACACGGGAAACAGCGATCAAGTATATATATATATATATATATATATATATATATATATATATATATATATATATATATATATATATATATTATATACAAGGGTATACCATATCATGAAAAGAAAGTTGAAAAATATTGCAGTAAAGTCGAATCATCGCCCTGCTTGTGACGCCCGCCATCACACCTTTAAACTCCCACTCAAGTCAGCTGGCACGCGAGCAGACTGGAAATGGCATGTCACCAGGAAGCGAGACTGAAAAGGTCACCAGGAAGATGACTGGTGCTAGGATGGTGATTGATAAGGTCACCAACACCATCCCAGCACCATTCTGGTACTAG
The DNA here is from genome assembly GCF_036320965.1 of Panulirus ornatus. Taxonomy (NCBI): domain Eukaryota; kingdom Metazoa; phylum Arthropoda; class Malacostraca; order Decapoda; family Palinuridae; genus Panulirus; species Panulirus ornatus. The sequence continues at coordinate 3,620,702 of NC_092241.1, read as the reverse complement.
TTGGTCATTGGAAAGGTCATCAGGAAATTAGCTTCGGAGATGACCTGGGAGATTGTTGAATTAACCAAAGGTCACTAGGAAGGCATGAGGAAAGGTTGCTAAGTTGGTTTTCTGAGAGCAGGAAAGTTGATAAGGCCACTGTGGAAGTTACCAGGAAGGTCACCTCGAACGATGACAAGAAAATCAGTTGAAAGATCATCACGAACGATGATAGGAAGGTCAACAGAAAGGTCATCACGAACGATGATAGGAAGATCAACAGAAAGGTCATCACGAACGATGATAGGAAGATCAACAGAAAGGTCATCACGAACGATGATAGGAAGATCAACAAAAAGGTCATCACGAACGATGATAGGAAGATCAACAGAAAGGTCATCACGAACGATGATAGGAAGATCAACAGAAAGGTCATCACGAACGATGATAGGAAGATCAACAGAAAGGTCATCACGAACGATGATAGGAAGATCAACAGAAAGGTCATCACGAACGATGATAGGAAGATCAACAGAAAGGTCATCACGAACGATGATAGGAAGATCAACAGAAAGGTTACCAGAGACCTTATTTGACACGTTGCCAAGAGTCGCTATCAAGAGCACCAGGAAGTGTGCCAGAGAGGTCAACATTAAGGTTTCCAGGAAGTTACCAAGTGTTACAAGGAAGGGTTGCCAGGAGGATTGCCAGGGATGGCTGCCAGTAGAGGTCGCCAAGAAGGGTTGCCTGGAAGGACTGCCAGGAGGAGTTGCCAGGATGGGTTGTCAGGAGAGTTGCCAGGAAAATTGCCTGGAAGGTTTCCAGTTGGGCTGTCAGGAGGGGTAACTAGGAAGGGTTGTCGGGAAAGGAGGTTGCCAAGAAGGTCTGGGAGATCTTCAAGAAGGACTGAGAAAAATGGTTCGGAGGAAAGCCTTAAAGACTTTCTCCCAAATCCCAAATCTTTCAAAGACACTGGCAGGTTAGGAAGAGGGCAATCGGGAGGCTAACACTGACAGCTTGCCTTAGATACGTGTAGCAGATAAGCGATGGACGAACGGTCAAACACAACCATCCTTCGAAGGTATTTGTATTGGGTGAGTTCTGACGAGGATTTAAGGGGAAGGAGGTGAGCTGCAGGTGACTGTTTGGGGCACGGTGTGTGTGGAGGCTGGAGGTGGCTCTCTAGGAATGCATGGGTGTTGGCTGGGCTAAAGAAGGCTGGAGGCGATTGTTTTGGGGTTGATGGGTGTTCACAGGGCTGAAGGAGAGTGGAGGTAAATGCGGGTAGCAAGTGTTGGCAGGGCCAGGTGAAGGGGTAGGTCCGGGGATGACTTGCGAGGGCAGAGGAGGTGTTTAGATTCGATAGGGTAAAGGGTAGAGGAGGGCAGGGTAATGGGGTGTTTAGGGACAGACATGATAACGGAAAAGGAGTTTGGAGGTAATGGGATGAGAAAGTAGGCATTTGGAGGTGACATTATGGGAGAAATGTGCAAGTGATGAGAGTCTATGAGGAAAACTGATAACAACAGACATGACAGTCTACGAGATTATAAGCTGAAACACAATGATATCACCCCAAAGTCCTTTTCTATAGAGATGGAAATGTTGAGGAGAAGGCTTCTCTTCTCACTAGCATCACGTCCCACGGGAACATAGCTATGATGGAACGCCATGTACTATAGAGGGAATATTAATAGGAAAGGATGTTTGGAAATTATATTCTTATGTAAGATGTTCCGGTGGACATTCAAGAAGCGAAGGACTCCAGCTTGCACTTGTAAAGGAGAAATACGAACAGCTGTGCTGTAAATGTAATGATATCTACGTCTTGACGGATGAGAGATGATCCCAGTGTCCCACAACTCCACTGCTGAATAAACCGTCTGCCCGCGTTTGTATCGCATCTTCTTGCCTCTTGCTTCACCGCGTTATTTCTGGTCGTGGCAGACGTTACCTGGACCCCGTTTGCTTGTGTGTAGCCCTCGAGTGGGAACCCACCTTCGATGTGGCTAGATGTGGCTATATGGAGTACACGTCTGGTCAAAGAATTTTCTCCCTCTACATAAGTCCATCGTTTCTGTGTTACACAGATTGTCACGCAACCATTAAGCTAAAGGAACCCTAGGAGAAGGGTCGATAAGGGTTATGATATGATAATGATGATGTGATAAAGAGATTATCGTTTCGTCCTTTCGAAATTATTTGGCATTTTGAACTGATTTCAGATCTCTGGCTTCCAGATGTGTTATTTTGTTGCCTTTTTCTTTCTCGTTATATATTTGTCTTTAGAAAAGAAATTTGTGTTTTGTCGAAAGGAAGAGATGGGTTCACCAAAACAGGGATAGGGAGGGCTGGAGGTGATGGGAGTAGGGAGAAGGTGATGGGGGTGGGAAGGGTTGAAGGTGACGAGGGTTGGTAGGTGTGAGGGGTGAGGTGATGAGGGCTGGCACAGGTGGTGAGGGTGGGAGAGGGCTTCACGTGACAGGAATGGAGAGGTTTAGAAGTGATAATGGTTGAGAAGTAGAGAGGATGAGAGTTGGAGGTGACGTGGTGGAGGAAAGGTGGAGAGTATGCGGGGAGAGTGGATGTCTACTGGGATGACCAGGAGGAGTTGGAGATAAGGGAAATGGGAGGGTCATGAGAATGAGAGGTAATTAGTGTAGTGTTATACAGTGACAACACTGCACATGTAATCATCTATAATACTAACATCAGTGTCAGTAAAGGTGGTACCCGTGTCTGTCTGTCTAAAGAGTTGGATTTCATTTTTTGGGATGGGTTCCAGCAGCACCATGGGTATGTGAGGCAGAGAAAGAATGACTGTGAACTGGGAGAGGGGAGGGAAATATGACAGCCACCGCAGCCCTGGCTCACTGCTCCACTGTGGCTCACCCCTCCCCTCGGCACCCAGGTAGCAGTGTGGCCGGCGCCAGCCTACGACCTACAGGTAGCGGTGAGGGATATGTTATCAAACCCAGACTTACTGAACTGTCTTCTTTGAGGTTCTTGATTAGAATGCGCCACGGCAGGAGGCAGGGGTCGCCGGCGTATAGCATTTGTGACTGTAGGATATTCCTGTACCTGCGGCGCAGTGATTATAACCGTCTGTTTCCATTTCTGGAGCCGAGCGCATAGGTTCGAATCCTTTTTGCGACAGTCGGTCCGCAGTCGACCCAGTTGTTCATCCTCCCCTAGACTTTGGTCGATGAATCGGGTACCCTCCTTGTATTAACTTTCTAAAATGGGAAACAGAAGAAGGAGTCACGCGGGGAGTGATCATCCTCCTCGAAGGCTCAGAGTGGGGTGCCTAAATGTGTGTGGATGTAACCAAGATGTGAAAAAAGGAGAGATAGGTAGTATGTTTGAGGAAAGGAACCTGGATGTTTTGGCTCTGAGTGAAACGAAGCTCAAGGGTAAAGGGGAAGAGTGGTTTGGAAATGTCTGGGGAGTGAAGTCAGGGGTTGGTGAGAGGACAAGAGCAAGGGAAGGAGTAGCAATACTCCTGAAACAGGAGTTGTGGGAGTATGTGATAGAATGTAAGAAAGTAAATTCTCGATTAATATGGGTAAAATTGAAAGTTGATGGAGAGAGGTGGGTGATTATTGGTGCATATGCACCTGGGCATGAGAAGAAAGATCATGAGAGGCAAGTGTTTTGGGAGCAGCTGAATGAGTGTGTTAGCGGTTTTGATGCACGAGACCGGGTTATAGTGATGGGTGATTTGAATGCAAAGGTGAGTAATGTGGCAGTTGAGGGAATAATTGGTATGCATGGGGTGTTCAGTGTTGTAAATGGAAATGGTGAAGAGCTTGTAGATTTATGTGCTGAAAAAGGACTGATGATTGGGAATACCTGGTTTAAAAAGCGAGATATACATAAGTATACTTATGTAAGTAGGAGAGATGGCCAGAGAGCGTTATTGGATTACGTGTTAATTGACAGGCGTGCGAAAGAGAGACTTTTGGATGTTAATGTGCTGAGAGGTGCAACTGGAGGGATGTCTGATCATTATCTTGTGGAGGCTAAGGTGAAGATTAGTATGGGTTTTCAGAAAAGAGGAGTGAATGTTGGGGTGAAGAAGGTGGTGAGAGTAAGTGAGCTTGGGAAGGAGACCTGTGTGGGGAAGTACCAGGAGAGACTGTGTACAGAATGGAAAAAGGTGAGAACAATGGAAGTAAGGGGAGTGGGGGAGGAATGGGATGTATTTAGGGAATCAGTGATGGATTGCGCAAAAGATGCTTGTGGCATGAGAAGAGTGGGAGGTGGGCTGTTTAGAAAGGGTAGTGAGTGGTGGGATGAAGAAGTAAGAGTATTAGTGAAAGAGAAGAGAGAGGCATTTGGACAATTTTTGCAGGGAAAAAATGCAATTGAGTGGGAGAAGTATAAAAGAAAGAGACAGGAGGTCAAGAGAAAGGTGCAAGAGGTGAAAAAAAGGGCAAATGAGAGTTGGGGTGAGAGACTATCAGTAAATTTTAGGGAGAATAAAAAGATGTTCTGGAAGGAGGTAAATAGGGTGCGTAAGACAAGGGAGCAAATGGGAACTTCAGTGAAGGGCGTAAATGGGGAGGTGATAACAAGTAGTGGTGATGTGAGAAGGAGATGGAATGAGTATTTTGAAGGTTTGTTGAATGTGTCTGATGACAGAGTGGCAGATATAGGGTGTTTTGGTCGAGGTGGTGTGCAAAGTGAGAGGGTTGGGGAAAATGATTTGGTAAACAGAGAAGAGGTAGTAAAAGCTTTGCGGAAGATGAAAGCCGGCAAGGCAGCAGGTTTGGATGGTATTGCAGTGGAATTTATTAAAAAAGGGGGTGACTGTATTGTTGACTGGTTGGTAAGGTTATTTAATGTATGTATGACTCATGGTGAGGTGCCTGAGGATTGGCGGAATGCGTGCATAGTGCCATTGTACAAAGGCAAAGGGGATAAGAGTGAGTGCTCAAATTACAGAGGTATAAGTTTGTTGAGTATTCCTGGTAAATTATATGGGAGGGTATTGATTGAGAGGGTGAAGGCATGTACAGAGCATCAGATTGGGGAAGAGCAGTGCGGTTTCAGAAGTGGTAGAGGATGTGTGGATCAGGTGTTTGCTTTGAAGAATGTATGTGAGAAATACTTAGAAAAGCAAATGGATTTGTATGTAGCATTTATGGATCTGGAGAAGGCATATGATAGAGTTGATAGAGATGCTCTGTGGAAGGTATTAAGAATATATGGTGTGGGAGGCAAGTTGTTAGAAGCAGTGAAAAGTTTTTATCGAGGATGTAAGGCATGTGTACGTGTAGGAAGAGAGGAAAGTGATTGGTTCTCAGTGAATGTAGGTTTGCGGCAGGGTTGTGTGATGTCTCCATGGTTGTTTAATTTGTTTATGGATGGGGTTGTTAGGGAGGTAAATGCAAGAGTTTTGGAAAGAGGGGCAAGTATGAAGTCTGTTGGGGATGAGAGAGCTTGGGAAGTGAGTCAGTTGTTGTTCGCTGATGATACAGCGCTGGTGGCTGATTCATGTGAGAAACTGCAGAAGCTGGTGACTGAGTTTGGTAAAGTGTGTGGAAGAAGAAAGTTAAGAGTAAATGTGAATAAGAGCAAGGTTATTAGGTACAGTAGGGTTGAGGGTCAAGTCAATTGGGAGGTGAGTTTGAATGGAGAAAAACTGGAGGAAGTGAAGTGTTTTAGATATCTGGGAGTGGATCTGTCAGCGGATGGAACCATGGAAGCGGAAGTGGATCATAGGGTGGGGGAGGGGGCGAAAATTTTGGGAGCCTTGAAAAATGTGTGGAAGTCGAGAACATTATCTCGGAAAGCAAAAATGGGTATGTTTGAAGGAATAGTGGTTCCAACAATGTTGTATGGTTGCGAGGCGTGGGCTATGGATAGAGTTGTGTGCAGGAGGATGGATGTGCTGGAAATGAGATGTTTGAGGACAATGTGTGGTGTGAGGTGGTTTGATCGAGTAAGTAACGTAAGGGTAAGAGAGATGTGTGGAAATAAAAAGAGCGTGGTTGAGAGAGCAGAAGAGGGTGTTTTGAAATGGTTTGGGCACATGGAGAGAATGAGTGAGGAAAGATTGACCAAGAGGATATATGTGTCGGAGGTGGAGGGAACGAGGAGAAGAGGGAGGCCAAATTGGAGGTGGAAAGATGGAGTGAAAAAGATTTTGTGTGATCGGGGCCTGAACATGCAGGAGGGTGAAAGGAGGGCAAGAAATAGAGTGAATTGGAGCGATGTGGTATACAGGGGTTGACGTGCTGTCAGTGGATTGAATCAAGGCATGTGAAGCGTCTGGGGTAAACCATGGAAAGCTGTGTAGGTATGTATATTTGCGTGTGTGGACGTGTGTATGTACGTGTGTATGGGGGTTGGGCCATTTCTTTCGTCTGTTTCCTTGCGCTACCTCGCAAACGCGGGAGACAGCGACAAAGTATAAAAAAAAAAAAAAAAAAATATATATATATATATATATATATATATATATATATATATATATATATATATATATATATATATATATATATATATATGGGATGAAGAAGTAAGAGTATTAGTGAAAGAGAAGAGAGAGGCATTTGGACGATTTTTGCAGGGAAAAAATGCAATTGAGTGGGAGAAGTATAAAAGAAAGAGACAGGAGGTCAAGAGAAAGGTGCAAGAGGTGAAAAAAAGGGCAAATGAGAGTTGGGGTGAGAGACTATCAGTAAATTTTAGGGAGAATAAAAAGATGTTCTGGAAGGAGGTAAATAGGGTGCGTAAGACAAGGGAGCAAATGGGAACTTCAGTGAAGGGCATAAATGGGGAGGTGATAACAAGTAGTGGTGATGTGAGAAGGAGATGGAATGAGTATTTTGAAGGTTTGTTGAATGTGTCTGATGACAGAGTGGCAGATATAGGGTGTTTTGGTCGAGGTGGTGTGCAAAGTGAGAGGGTTAGGGAAAATGATTTGGTAAACAGAGAAGAGGTAGTAAAAGCTTTGCGGAAGATGAAAGCCGGCAAGGCAGCAGGTTTGGATGGTATTGCAGTGGAATTTATTAAAAAAGGGGGTGACTGTATTGTTGACTGGTTGGTAAGGTTATTTAATGTATGTATGACTCATGGTGAGGTGCCTGAGGATTGGCGGAATGCGTGCATAGTGCCATTGTACAAAGGCAAAGGGGATAAGAGTGAGTGCTCAAATTACAGAGGTATAAGTTTGTTGAGTATTCCTGGTAAATTATATGGGAGGGTATTGATTGAGAGGGTGAAGGCATGTACAGAGCATCAGATTGGGGAAGAGCAGTGCGGTTTCAGAAGTGGTAGAGGATGTGTGGATCAGGTGTTTGCTTTGAAGAATGTATGTGAGAAATACTTAGAAAAGCAAATGGATTTGTATGTAGCATTTATGGATCTGGAGAAGGCATATGATAGAGTTGATAGAGATGCTCTGTGGAAGGTATTAAGAATATATGGTGTGGGAGGCAAGTTGTTAGAAGCAGTGAAAAGTTTTTATCGAGGATGTAAGGCATGTGTACGTGTAGGAAGAGAGGAAAGTAATTGGTTCTCAGTGAATGTAGGTTTGCGGCAGGGGTGTGTGATGTCTCCATGGTTGTTTAATTTGTTTATGGATGGGGTTGTTAGGGAGGTAAATGCAAGAGTTTTGGAAAGAGGGGCAAGTATGAAGTCTGTTGGGGATGAGAGAGCTTGGGAAGTGAGTCAGTTGTTGTTCGCTGATGATACAGCGCTGGTGGCTGATTCATGTGAGAAACTGCAGAAGCTGGTGACTGAGTTTGGTAAAGTGTGTGGAAGAAGAAAGTTAAGAGTAAATGTGAATAAGAGCAAGGTTATTAGGTACAGTAGGGTTGAGGGTCAAGTCAATTGGGAGGTGAGTTTGAATGGAGAAAAACTGGAGGAAGTGAAGTGTTTTAGATATCTGGGAGTGGATCTGTCAGCGGATGGAACCATGGAAGCGGAAGTGGATCATAGGGTGGGGGAGGGGGCGAAAATTCTGGGAGCCTTGAAAAATGTGTGGAAGTCGAGAACAGTATCTCGGAAAGCAAAAATGGGTATGTTTGAAGGAATAGTGGTTCCAACAATGTTGTATGGTTGCGAGGCGTGGGCTATGGATAGAGTTGTGCGCAGGAGGATGGATGTGCTGGAAATGAGATGTTTGAGGACAATGTGTGGTGTGAGGTGGTTTGATCGAGTAAGTAACGTAAGGGTAAGAGAGATGTGTGGAAATAAAAAGAGCGTGGTTGAGAGAGCAGAAGAGGGTGTTTTGAAATGGTTTGGTCACATGGAGAGAATGAGTGAGGAAAGATTGACCAAGAGGATATATGTGTCGGAGGTGGAGGGAACGAGGAGAAGAGGGAGACCAAATTGGAGGTGGAAAGATGGAGTGAAAAAGATTTTGTGTGATCGGGGCCTGAACATGCAGGAGGGTGTAAGGAGGGCAAGGAATAGAGTGAATTGGAGCGATGTGGTATACAGGGGTTGACGTGCTGTCAGTGGAGTGAATCAGGGCATGTGAAGCGTCTGGGGTAAACCATGGAAAGGTGTGTAGGTATGTATATTTGCGTGTGTGGACGTGTGTATGTACATGTGTATGGGGGGGGGGGTTGGGCCATTTCTTTCGTCTGTTTCCTTGCGCTACCTCGCAAACGCGGGAGACAGCGACAAAGTATAAAAAAAAAAAAAAAAAAAAAAAAAAAAAAATATATATGTATATATATATATATATATATATATATATATATATATATATATATATATATATATATATATAGAGAGAGAGAGAGAGAGAGAGAGAGAGAGTTAATGAGATGACCTTGATTAGGCTACTCAGTTGCCTGTGCTGTCTCATCTACCAGACATAATATGGTGGTGTAGCAAGCCGTGTATTCTGTATCCAGGATTTCTCTCTTCATTCCGTATATAAGAATTCTGTTAGTATGGCCTGAGTACAGGCGGGGGAAAAGGGACATCTGCAGCTAGTTTAATGGCGTGCTTACGAGCCATAACAAGAGGCAATAAAACCCTAAGCGTACCGCTTCAGAGAGTCGTTCGATGCGTTGATTGTGAACGAAGCAATGAACAGTGAACTCAAGGACTCCTTACCTACAGTGCCAGAAGGCAATAAGTACGAGGTGATATCTGAACTACGTTTGTATTGCACCTTACAGGACGGTCGAACAAAGGAATGTTCACCTAACCGTCTCAGCTTCATTTCAGGTTAAGAATAGTGTAAGTAACATGTTAGTAAGACTTCCTACATATTAACATCATTATCTCTCTTTTATAAACATTATTTCTCTGTTAGTCACACTACTGCCGATGTGTCTCACACCACACCAGCATTACCCGTCCCTCACCTCTATATTACCCACATGTGCTGCACCACAACAACATGATATAGCGACCCACACCACAGCGAATGTATCCACTTGACTCACCGTTACATCATTACTCACACGACTCACACCTGATGGATAAACGCCATATCGCCGCTGTCCACGTCATGCACGCCTTAGCATCCAATACCAATGTTGGCGTGACTCGTACCACACCGCCGTTACTCAGCTCACCACGCCATCACAGATCACGCCATCGTAGAGCACGCCATCACATAGCACGCCATCACAGATCACGCCATCACAGAGCACGCCATCACAGATCACGCCATAACAGAGCACGCCATCACAGATCACGCCATCACAGATCACGCCATCACATAGTACGCCATAACAGAGCGCGCCATCACAGATCACGCCATCACAGATCACGCCATCACAGATCACGCCATCACAGAGCACGACATCACAGAGCACGTCATCACAGATCACGCCATCACAGATCACGCCATCACATAGTACGCCATAACAGCGCGCGCCATCACAGATCACGCCATCACAGATCACGCCATCACAGATCACGCCATCACAGAGCACGACATCACAGAGCACGTCATCACAGAACACACCATCACAGATCACGCCATCACAGAACACGCCATCACAGAACACACCATCACAGAGCACGACATCAAAGAGCACGCCATCACAGATCACGCCATCACAGATCACGCTATCACAGGGCACGCCATCACAGATCACGCCATCACAGATCACGCCATCACTGTGAGTGTGGCTGTAGCATCCGTAACCACCGTCCACAATACACGATCAAAAGATACAGTCATTCCTGTCCGTCCAGATAACCTCAACACATAGAACAACAGAATTACCATCCTGTAGTACTGTGTGGGACGCTGGCGGTGGTGGTCGCATCTTGGGGGCGGAGGGAAGGTTACACTGTGGTTATTTACCAGTAGAGAAAACTCCACGTCATTCATGAGCTTTCAACCATGTACCATGAGCCTGTATTCATGGGCTATGAGCCTTCAATCATGAGCCATGAACCTTCAGCCACGGGGTATAAGCCTTCCTGTAGTGGTCACATGATCTTCTCTCGAAACTTAAGGAAACCTTCAAGCTTAGTCTTCTGTTATATCTAGTCGAGCAAAGTTAGCTGGATGGTACAACCAAGTTAGCTGGGTGGTGCAGCATAGTTAGCTGGATGGTACAGCATAGTTAGCTGGGTGGTATGGTCAAATTAGCTGGGTGGTACAACCAAGTTAGCTGGGTGGTGCAGCATAGTTAGCTGGATGGTACAGCATAGTTAGCTGGGTGGTATGGTCAAGTTAGTTGGATGGTACAGCATAGTTAGCTGGGTGGTATGGTCACGTTAGCTGGATGGTACAGCCAAGTTAGTTGGGTGGTGCAACATAGTTAGCTGGGTGGTGCAGCCAAGTTAGCTGGGTGGTATGGTCAAGTTAGCTGGGTGGTATGGTCAAGTCAGCTGGGTGTTATGGTCAAGTTAGCTGGATGGTACGGCATGATAAGGTGGTTTGTACAGACCTGTGGGCACAGGGGGGGTGGGGTCCCCTGGTAATACGTAGGTCTGTCCGTCAGTCGTGGCGTCTTTGTCTCTAACAAGCGTTAAGTGTGTGGTGTGGCCTCCTGTGGCCTCACTTTGATCACCTGCCACATGCAACATCAAAGTCAGGGCCATGGCAGTAGGGCCAGCCCAGGCTTGTGACGCCAGGCAGACGGACGGATGGTGGTGGTGAAGGGGAGGGAGCCAAGGTACGTTAGGTAGACGGAGGGATGGTGTGTGTGGTGAAGGGAGTACGCCAGATGGGTACAGGAATGGTGTGGAAGGGGAGCCTAGATACGCCAGGTGGACGGGGAGATGGTGTGGAAGGGGAACCCAGATACGCCAGGTGGACGGGGAGATGGTGTGGAAGGGGAACCCAGATACGCCAGGTAGACGGAGGGATGGTGTGGAAAGGTGGCCCAGATACGCCAGGTAGACGGAGGGATGGAGTGAAAGGGGAAACCAGATACGCCGGGTAGACGGAGGGATGTCTTGGAAAGGGAGCCCAGATACGCCGGGGAGACGAAGGGATGGTGTGGAAGGGGAGCCTAGATACGACGGGTGGACGGAGGTGTGGTGGGGAGAGAGAGAGAGAGGGAGGGAGGGAGTCAGTTGGTCACATACAGTGACCAACTGTGACCAATACATCAAGACCAGTTAATGATTCGTCACTTCTCAGGAGGTACTGAACACTTGGGGTTCCTTATTGTCCACAGGAGATGATAATGAAGGTAATTCTATTCCCAGAGAAACATGATTCTCTCTCTCTCTCTCTCTCTCTCTCTCTCTCTCTCTCTCTCTCTCTCTCTCTCTCTCTCTCTCTCTCCTAAGGTGTAGTTGATGTAAATCTCTCGTGATTAGTTTGAGGGCAAGCCGTGTATGAAACAACAGTGGAGTTTGCCCTTCGCCTGTAGTGAGGTAACACTAGGTACTGCTCGATGGGGCTTGCTATTGATTGAGTTAAAAGTTTCTGCGTGCTGCCCTCTCTCGGGGGATGAGTGAGGGAGGGAGCGAGAGAGGGGGAGCACACAGGTGAGGGTGTGGTGGCAGCCTCAACAGGTGGCGCTGCTGCTCACCTGTGCGGGGCGGTCCATCTGATCAATGCTGCCTCCTGCCGTGCACGTGATCAATACATGTTGACTACCGTCTGACACTAAGCAATGTTTGTCTTCCTACAGGCGGCTGTACGAGGCGCGGGAGGTGGCGGCGCCGGAGCTACGCCCGCCGCCCGCGGAGCTGCTGCCCCAGAAGGTGAAGGAGCAGGAGAGTGCGGTGCTGGAGGGCGTGGGCGTGAGGGAGGAGGACGACAGGCGTGTGGCCATACGCATCAAGCTGTGCGGGGAGTGCGGCGCGCGCCATGTGGCCGGCACCTGCCCTTTCTCCCGCCCCATCCACGTCCTCCCCGACACGTGCCCGCCGCCCACGCACGCCCACGACCTGCCTCAGCAGAATGGCGTCATTGTGGCTCCGCCCCACCGAGACTCCCCCGTCAACCTCTCTGGCGGAGGCGTAGGGCGGGAGGAGGAGCGGGAGGGGGAGACGTGGCGGGACCCACAACGGCCGGGCTCACCCACCTGCTACGCACGCAACTCCCTACCTCCCGGCCTTGCCCTTGAGCGACGAGTCCTCCCGCCGCCCCATGACAGCTCAGTGGACGGTGACGGTGATGTGGGCGTGGTGGGCGTGACGCAGGTGCCCGGGCGGCCGGTGGAGGTGGTGGTAGCCCGGGCGTCTATCAGTCGCTACACCCAGCTAGGGCCTGTGGTGGGCGTACCCGTCAGAGAGCGAGACATCCCCGACGACTTCTGTATGGTCAACCTGTGGGAGGTGAGTAGTCGTCCTATGTCGTCTGCATGCTGACATTAAGAGATCCTACTACTCTCACCATACCACCCTCATCATTATCACCCTCATCATACCACCCTCATCATTATCACCCTCATCATACCATCTCCCTCGTTACACCATCTCTCTAATATCATCCTCATCATACAAGATGATTCACGATATCCATAACCACAACATCTTGTCTGTTCATTATGCGAGCCTTTGTTATAACATTCTAGTAAGCATTATATGTCAAGATCATCATATCCGTCTTTATGACACCATCATCGACAATCTACACTCCTCCGCCTCGTGTCACTCACCGTCAGCGAGGCATTATGTAACCCAGGAGCACAGAATACCGTCTCCTCTCTCCAGACACATGGCATCCTGGCCAGCAGCAGGATCAGCCATATCTTTGATAAGAGGGCTTGCCTGGTCCATAACCCCGTCCTTGGCTGGTCCATAACCCCGTCCTTGGCTGGTCCATAACCCCGTCCTTGGCTGGCCCATGACTTCGTGCTTGTTTGGTCCGTGGTTTCTTAGTTGACTGGTCCCTAGCTCCTTGCTTGACTGGTCCGTGGCTCCATGCTTGACTGGTTCATGTCTCATGCATGTTTGGTCCGTGACTCCTTGTCTGAATAGTTTGTGGCTCCTAGATTGACTGGTCGGTGGCTCCTAGAGTGACTGGTTCGTGGCTTCTTGCTTGACTGGTCTGTTGGCTCTGTGCTCGATGTTGTCTGTGGCATCAAAGGTAGGTTCCAAGGCGTCGCAGCCACAGTCCAGCCGTTCCTGGCATCACGTGGGCGAAAAGCCTCGTGGAGGGAGAACGTTGCCGGCTGGGACGCTGGCGGAAGGTATTGACCTAGAGTCTAGACAGTCTTATTACAGACCAAGTGGAAAAAAAAAAAAGGACGCTAAATGTGAACAACGAAGTAAGATAATTGTTTCAGCTGAAATAACAGAAGAAAAAACAGTCTGAATACTTGCACAGTCCATACAGGACGAACAATGGCTTGGAGGCCAGTAGAAGAAACTCCTCGTCGTCGTCGGAGGTAGGGAGGTTCACCTGTAGGAAGGATCAGGACCATCCTAACGGTTGCTGGTAGTCTGATACGTGTGGCAGACAGTAGGAGGGCAACCAGAGGGCAGGGAGCTGAGGTGAATTCCATACTGATGGAATCGCTGATGGATGAATGTGAGGGGATTCATTATTATGTCGAGAGTAGAATGAAAATGGGAAGGGAATATGGGAACTTACGGAGGATGAGAACTGAATGACGCCATAAAACCGTAAATGAAGCGTCGGTGGGAGTCTGATGGCGAGGAA
>NC_092241.1:3571667-3604167 GCF_036320965.1 Panulirus ornatus | reverse complement strand
GCGCACACACACACACACACACACACACACACACACACACACACACACACACACACACACACACTGATTGTTATGATGGCCAAGGTACAGAGTGGAGGGTGATGCACACTGTGTTATGAAAACCCTCCACACAGCTGGGTACAGAAGTCAAGGAAGTTGTTGCGTCGCCTTGAACACTGGCTGACGAGGGACGCTGTTCTGGGTCAGGGGGGATGTGCTGTACACCAGCAGGCAGGGAGATGACTGGTGGTCAGGGGGATGTGCTGTACACCAGCAGTAGGGAGATGACTGGTGGTCAGGGGGGATGTGCTGTACACCAGCAGTAGGGAGAGGTTTAGTAGTCAGTAAAGATGTTCCACATAATCTCTACCATTTCTCCCTCCACTCCCTCCTCACTCTTCACTTCCTTCCAACCCTAACTCTCCCCACCGCGACTCACTCCATTTCCACCCCATACCACCTTATCTTTCTCCCCATCAACCATTGCACCCTCTACACTCCTCTATCACCCCACCCTTCATTCCCGCCTCCTCTTTCATTCTCCACCACCATTACATTCGCTCAACCTTTAGACTCTCTCCACCTCTAATGCACAGACTCTGGGCGTGATAGAGTAAGCCCCCAGACCGCTCCGACCACACATCACATCATCTGAGCATCGAAGTAACACAATAACTCCGGTCACGCTTTCCTATAAAACTTCCATGGTAGTATACTACTTACATATCACATTTAAGCATCTGAGTACTGTTAAAAAACCCCATTCACACTTTCCCATAAAACTTCCGTGGTAGTATACCATATACATAATACGTTTCAGCATCGGAGTAAGGTAAAACCCCATTCACGCTTTCCTATAACACTTCCGTGGTAGTATACCACACGCATATTACGTGGCGCCCCTGCTGAGCAGCTTCTCCCGCCTGCTGATGCGCTGGAGGGGAGGGCTGAGTAGGGGAGGAGCCCACTGCTTTACTATGCTGTCGTTATCTTAAATAAATAAGGACCTTAGGAGAGTATGAGGGTGCCATCAGCAGATTACCACGTCATAGACCATCAGGCCTCACATTATCTGTCTTTCCCAGGTGCTTATTCTCCCCTGGCCTCTCACAACCTCCCCATCCCTCACTCCCCTCACCACCCTTAATCCCTCCCCACAACTCGCTCCTTCTGCATTCTTTGATTCTCGGCTTTCACTCTTCCGCCTCTCCACCTTTCTCCTTCCCCCTGCTTTCACATCCTCTCTCTCTCTCTCTCTCTCTCTCTCTCTCTCTCTCTCTCTCTCTCTCTCTCTCTCTCTCTCTCTCTCTCTCTCTCTCTCAGCCTCCATTCTCCATTTCTTATCATCTTACCCGAGCCTAACAACTGCACCCCGCTCCCAACCCTCCCTTGTTCTCAACTACCCTTCTCTCCCTTACTCCCTCCTCTCCCAGCCTCTCTCCCACACCGACGTGGGAGAACGTGCGGGCATCACGGAAAATTACCAGAGGACACGCCAGGCCGTCCTTATTAGTCCAGCACCGTCGGCCCATGTAGAATGGAATCTAATTTCTGGTCGCCATTGTAAGTTCCCTTAAAGCATCTTCGGTGGGGGGCGAAGGGGAGTGACGAGGTGGGCTGAGGGCTGGCACGGGTGGAGATGAAGGACTGAGGGGAGTGACGAGGTGGGCTGAGGGCTTGCACGGGTGGAGATGAAGGACTGAGGGGAGTGACGAGGTGGGCTGAGGGCTGGCACGGGTGGAGATGAAGGACTGAGGGGAGTGACGAGGTGGGCTGAGGGCTTGCACGGGTGGAGATGAAGGACTGAGGGGAGTGACGAGGTGGGCTGAGGGCTGGCACGGGTGGAGATGAAGGACTGAGGGGAGTGACGAGGTGGGCTGAGGGCTTGCACGGGTGGAGATGAAGGACTGAGGGGAGTGACGAGGTGGGCTGAGGGCTGGCACGGGTGGAGATGATGGACTGAGGGGAGTGACGAGGTGGGCTGAGGGCTCGCAGTGGTGGAGATGAAGGACTGAGGGGAGTGACGAGGTGGGCTGAGGGCTGGCACGGGTGGAGATGAAGGACTGAGGGGAGTGACGAGGTGGGCTGAGGGCTCGCAGGGGTGGAGATGAAGGACTGAGGGGATTGACGAGGTGGGCTGAGTAGCAAGGGTGGAGATGAAGGACTGAGGGGAGTGACGAGGTAGGCTGAGGGCTGGCAGGGGTGGAGATGAAGGACTGAGGGGAGTGACGAGGTGGGCTGAGGGCTGGCAGGGGTGGAAATGAAGGACTGAGGGGAGTGACGAGGTGGGCTGAGGGCTGGCAGGGGTGGAAATGAAGGACTGAGGGGAGTGACGAGGTGGGCTGAGGGCTGGCACGGGTGGAGATGAAGGACTGAGGGGAGTGACGAGGTGGGCTGAGGGCTGGCAGGGGTGGAAATGAAGGACTGAGGGGAGTGACGAGGTGGGCTGAGGGCTGGCAGGGGTGGAAATGAAGGACTGAGGGGCGAGAACTGGGAGGCCTAAGGAAAGTAAGGATGGGGAGATAAGTTTTCCAGTGGGGAGTTTCACGAGTGACTAGAAGGGTGTGAGTTGTGAGGGGCTTGAGTTGCAGACAGAAGTGAGGGATGAGGGTTGTGAGGGACGAGGGGAGAGGCGCATTAATGAGGGCAGGAGCCATTGAGTGATGCGACATCGTTGACATATAAAGTAGAGACCTTGCCATACTCACCAGTATGTGTTGCCAGACTCGCCAACTGAGGGAAGGACCCGTCAGAGCTGAGGAGAGTGAGGGGTTTAGTGACGAGGCCTGAGAGTAGTGAGGGAGTGATGGGTAAGCCAGCTGAGGGGTTGAGCGAATGGGTGTCTCATGGGGTCAGGGGAAAGAAGTGACGTGAAGGAAGAGTGGAATGAATGAAGAATGGGGGGGAGGGATGAAGAAGGAAGAGAAAGCAGAAGTGAAGGCGAAAAAGGTGTTAGCTAAGTGACAGGAAGAATGAGGGGTCAGGTGAGTGAGAGGAATGAGGGCCGATATGAGAGATGGTTAATGAGAGTGTGAGGAGGGAGTGGACGAGGGTGGTGGGAGAGGCAGAGTGAGAGCTGGGGAGAGCATCAGTAACCGACAAGAATAGATGTGAGATTAAGGGAGAGAAAATGAAGGCAAGAAGGCATGAGGGGAAAACGGGATAAAGAGGGAGAGAGAAAACATATAGAAGTGAGGGGAGAGTCAAGAGGGTGAGGGGAGGAGAGGCAGGCGAGGAGAGGGGAACAGCAGGGTGAAGGGAGGAGAGGGGAGTAAGCGGGGTGAAGGAGGGAGAGATAGGGAAAGAGAGGGGAGCAGAGGCAGGCGAATGGAAGGGAGCAACAGTGTAAGGGGTGGAGGGGCAGTGAAGTGAGGGAAGCTGCGGGGTGAGGGGAGGATAGGTAGTGAAGAGAGGGGGAGTAGCTGGGTGAGGGGAGGAATGGCAGGTCAGGAGTGGGGAGGAGAATAAAGGATAGTAGAGACAGGCCAAGGGAGAGGAGGTTCGGTGAGGGGAAGTGAAGGCAGGTGAGGGGAGCAGAGGTAACAGGGTGAGGGGTTATGAGTGTAAGCGTAAGTCATCTTCACCAAGCTGACCGTAGCCCCATGCAGTAGGGAACCTATCACCACGCCCACTGTCGCCCACGCCCGCGCCCTGGGCCACTCGGTAATACCCAGGAACCTGTTACTCGCTCCATGTAACTCCTTCTGTCTCCCCTCCGTGTGTGTGTGTGTGTGTGTGTGTGTGTGTGTGTGTGAGGAGGAGGTGGAGGAATTAAATGCACGTCAGGATTATACCAGCGGTGCCAGCACTGATTTCCATGACCCCGACCCTCGCTGGAACACCCCGCGCTCATCCAGTCTACCCTCTGTCTCTAGTCCCATCTTCCTATATATATATATATATATATATATATATATATATATATATATATATATATATATATATATATATATTTATATGTATGGATTTGTATGTAGCATTTATGGATCTGGAGAAGGCATATGATAGAGTTGATAGAAATGCTCTGTGGAAGGTATTAAGAATATATGGTGTGGGAGGCAAGTTGTTAGAAGCAGTGAAAAGTTTTTATCGAGGATGTAAGGCATGTGTACGTGTAGGAATAGAGGAAAGTGATTGGTTCTCAGTGAATGTAGGTTTGCGGCAGGGGTGTGTGATGTCTCCATGGTTGTTTAATTTGTTTATGGATGGGGTTGTTAGGGAGGTGAATGCAAGAGTTTTGGAAAGAGGGGCAAGTATGAAGTCTGTTGGGGATGAGAGAGCTTGGGAAGTGAGTCACTTGTTGTTCGCTGATGATACAGCGCTGGTGGCTGATTCATGTGAGAAACTGCAGAAGCTGGTGACTGAGTTTGGTAAAGTGTGTGAAAGAAGAAAGTTAAGAGTAAATGTGAATAAGAGCAAGGTTATTAGGTACAGTAGGGTTGAGGGTCAAGTCAATTGGGAGGTGAGTTTGAATGGAGAAAAACTGGAGGAAGTGAAGTGTTTTAGATATGTGGGAGTGGATCTGGCAGCGGATGGAACCATGGAAGTGGAAGTGGATCAAAGGGTGGGGGAGGGGGCGAAAATTCTGGGAGCCTTGAAGAATGTGTGGAAGTCGAGAACATTATCTCGGAAAGCAAAAATGGGTATGTTTGAAGGAATAGTGGTTCCAACAATGTTGTATGGTTGCGAGGCGTGGGCTATGGATAGAGTGGTGCGCAGGAGGTTGGATGTGCTGGAAATGAGATGTTTGAGGACAATGTGTGGTGTGAGGTGGTTTGACCGAGTAAGTAACGTAAGGGTAAGAGAGATGTGTGGAAATAAAAAGAGCGTGGTTGAGAGAGCAGAAGAGGGTGTTTTGAAATGGTTTGGTCACATGGAGAGAATGAGTGAGGAAAGATTGACCAAGAGGATATATGTGTCGGAGGTGGAGGGAACGAGGAGAAGAGGGAGACCAAATTGGAGGTGGAAAGATGGAGTGAAAAAGATTTTGTGTGATCGGGGCCTGAACATGCAGGAGGGTGAAAGGAGGGCAAGGAATAGAGTGAATTGGAGCGATGTGATATACCGGGGTTGACGTGCTGTCAGTGGATGGAATCAAGGCATGTGAAGCGTCTGGGGTAAACCATGGAAAGCTGTGTAGGTATGTGTATTTGCGTGTGTGGACGTATGTATATACATGTGTATGGGGGTGGGTTGGGCCATTTCTTTCGTCTGTTTCCTTGCGCTACCTCGCAAACGCGGGAGACAGCGACAAAGCAAAAAAAAAAAAAAAAAAAAAAAAATATATATATATATATATATATATATATATATATATATATATATATATATATATTCTCTCATACTAATCGCCATTTCCCGCGTTAGCGAGGTAGCGTTAAGAACAGAGGACTGGGCCTTTGAGGGGATATCCTCACCTGGCCCCATTCCCCCTTCGTTCCTGTATCATCTCCTCCCCCCTTTTTTCATTAACTTTCTTCATTCCTTCCTTCATTGGTTCATTTGTCTCCTGTCATTCCTATATCTCCCCTCGCGTTATCTTATCTCCCCTCTCGTTATCTTATCTCCCCTCATTCATGCGTTTTTGCTCCCGTGTCATCCCTAGTCTCTGTCTCCTCCATTCACAGTCTTGTCTCATCTCACTCACATTCTTGTCTCATTTTGTCTCCCCTCATTCACAGCCTTGTCTCCCGTTGTCTCCCCTCACTTCTGCCCTTGTTATCCTCTAACACACAGACTTGTCTACCGATATCTCCCCCTACTCCCAGTTTTGTCTCCCCTCAATCATATCCTAGTTTTTACCTGTCTTCCCTCACTCATAGCCCTGTCTCCCCTCATTCATAGCCTTGTCTCCCCTCTATTATGTTTTTTCCTTGTATCCCCTCACGTGTACCCCTGTTTCCCTTCACTCCTACCCTTCTCTTCCCTTACTAGTTTCCTTGTCTCTTTTCGCTCATAGCCTCATTTCCCCTCACTCGTGTCATTCTCTTCCCTCACTCATATCCCTGCCTCCTCCTATTCACGTCCGTACCTTTTCTCGGTTGTATCATTATCTCCCCTCATGCTCTTGCTCTCCTCACTCGCATTCTCTTCTCCCCTCGCTCGTAGCCTTTTCTCCCCTCACTCATGACTTTCCCCCCCCCCCTCCTCACTCGTCACAGCAGCCTTGTCTTACCCAGATCGTATCTATTCCCCTCCCCCAACCCCTCACCTATGGTCTTGTCTCTCCCCCCATCCAAGCCTTGTCTCCCCTCACTTATACAGCTGTCCCCTCACACTCGTAAACTTGACCCTCCCACCCACCTCACTCGTAGCTTCGTTGCCCCTCACTCTTAGTGTTGTCTGCCATCACTGTACAGCATCGCCTCCTCATAACATCACCTCACACTTGACGTTGTCTTGCCTTATCGCCCCTCACTCGTGACACTGTCTCCCCTTGACACCCCTCACTCGTGACACTGTCTCCCCTTGACACCCCTCACTCGTGACACTATCTCCCCTTGACACCCCTCACTCGTGGCGCTGTCTCCCCGTGACACCCCTCACTCGTGACACTGTCTCCCCTTGACACCCCTCACTCGTGACACTTTCTCTCCTTGACACCCCTCACTCGTGACACTGTCTCCCCTTGACACCCCTCACTCGTGACACTGTCTCCCCTTGACACCCCTCACTCGTGACACTTTCTCTCCTTGACACCCCTCACTCGTGACACTGTCTCCCCTTGACACCCCTCACTCGTGACACTGTCTCCCCTTGACACCCCTCACTCGTGACACTGTCTCCCCTTGACACCCCTCACTCGTGACGCTGTCTCCCCTTGACACCCCTCACTCGTGACACTGTCTCCCCTTGACACCCCTCACTCGTGACACTGTCTCCCCTTGACACCCCTCACTCGTGACACTGTCTCCCCTTGACACCCCTCACTCGTGACACTGTCTCCCCTTGACACCCCTCACTCGTGACACTGTCTCCCCTTGACACCCCTCACTCGTGACACTGTCTCCCCTTGACACCCCTCACTCGTGACGCTGTCTCCCCTTGACACCCCTCACTCGTGACACTGTCTCCCCTTGACACCCCTCACTCGTGACACTGCCTCCCCTTGACACTCCTCACTCGTGACACTGTCTCCCCTTGACACCCCTCACTCGTGACACTGTCTCCCCTTGACACCCCTCACTCGTGACACTATCTCCCCTTGACACCTCTCACTCGTGACACTGTCTCCCCTTGACACCCCTCACTCGTGACACCCTCACTCGTGACACTGTCTCCCCTTGACACTCCTCACTCGTGACACTATCTCCCCTTGACACCCCCCTCACTCGTGACACTGTCTCCCCTTGACACCCCTCACTCGTGACACTTTCTCCCCTTGACACTCCTCACTCGAGCGCTGTTCTCCCCTTGACACCCCTCACTCGTGGCGCTGTCCTCCCCTTTGACACCCCTCACTCGGTTTCGCTGTTTCCCCTTGACACCCTCACTCGTGACGCTGTCTCCCCTTGACACCCCTCACTCGTGACACTGTCTCCCTTGACACCCCCACTCGTGACACTCTCTCCCCTTGACACCCCCTCACTCGTGACACTGTCTCCCCTTGACACCTCCTCACTCGTGGCGCTGTCTCCCCCTTGACAACTCCTCACTCGTGACACTGTCTCCCCGTGACACCCCTCACTCGTGACACTATTCTCCCCTTGACACCCCTCACTCGTAGACGCTGTCTCCCCTTGACACTCCTCACCTCGTGACACTGTCTCCCCTTGACACCCCTCACTCGTGACACTGTCTCCCCTTGACACCCCTCATCGTGACACTGCCTCCCCTTGACACACCCCTCACTCGTGACACTGGTCTCCCCTTGACACCCCTCACTCGTGACACTGTCTCCCCTTGACACCCCTCACTCGTGGCGCTGTC
Source organism: Panulirus ornatus (assembly GCF_036320965.1). Lineage (NCBI taxonomy): Eukaryota > Metazoa > Arthropoda > Malacostraca > Decapoda > Palinuridae > Panulirus > Panulirus ornatus. Next base: position 3,596,238 of record NC_092241.1, on the reverse strand, counting down.
TCCCCTTGACACCCCTCACTCGTGACACTATCTCCCCGTGACACCCCTCACTCGTGACACTGTCTCCCCTTGACACCCCTCACTCGTGACACTATCTCCCCTTGACACCCCTCACTCGTGACACTATCTCCCCGTGACACCCCTCACTCGTGACACTGTCTCCCCTCGGCACCCTTTACCCCCTTCCTGCTCTCTCCCTCGTTCCCCTGCCTTCCTGTTCTGCTTTCGTTCTCCTTCTTGCCCCCCTCCCCCTCGTTCCCTGACCTCCATGTTCTCCTTTTGTTCTTCTTCCTGCTCTTCCCCTCGTCCAAGTGTCTCCCTGTTCTCCCTCAGTTCTCCCATTTTCCTGTTCCCCTCTCGCTCCGTTTTCTCCCTTCGTTCTTCTGTCTCCCAGTTTTACCCTTGTTCTCCTGTCTTCCTGTTTACTCTTCATTCTCTCGTCTCTCTCCTGTTTTCCTTTCCTTCCATCGTTCACCTGACTCCCTTTTCTCCCCTCGTACTCCCGACTCCTCATTCTCCTCTCGTTCTCATAACTCCCTGTCTCCCCTCGTTCTCTTGACTTTCTGTTCTTCCTTGCTCTCCTAACGTCATGTTCTTCCCTCGTTCATCTGTTCTCTTGCTCTCCCTCGCTTTCCTATCTTCATGTTCTCCGCTCGGTCTCCTGTATCCGTGTTCTCCACTGTTCTCCACACCTACTCCTGCTGACCTGCTCTACTTCCTTCCTGTTCTCTGTCTCATCTGTTCTCCTCGATGGTCTCGCCCTTATGTTCTTCGGCTTTTTCTCTTCTTCTATCCTATTCTTCCTTCATCTTCCAGTCCTCCTCCTGTCATCTTACGCCCCTCTCCTCCCCTTGTTCTCCTACCCCCTGTCCTCCCCTTGTTCTCTAATGCCATTGTCTTCCCTTTGTTCTCCTACGCCCCTGTCCTCCCTTTGTTCTCCTTCCATTTTATTCTCTTGTGTTTCTATCTTTTTGTTCTTCCTTCTTTTTCCTGCATACATATTCTCCCCTCCTTCTTTTACCCTTTTTTTCTCCCCTCGTTCTCCCATCTATCTGTTCTCCCCTACCTCTTCTACCCACCGCTTCTGCCCCAGTTCTCCTATCCACTTGTTCTGCCTTAGTTCGTCTTCCCTCCTGTACATCCCTCGTTCTCCTCTCGTTCCTATCCACTTGTTATACCCGTGTCCTCCTAACCACCTCCTTTCCCCTCGTCTTCCTAACCTACTGTTCTCTTCGTGCTCCTACCCGTGGGTTCTCCCCTCCTGCTCCTACTCCACCTCTTCTCACCTCCTCCCACAACACTAACTCTTCTCTCCTCCTTTTCCCCATCATAACGCACAGCCCACGTCATCCTTTTCCCCAGTTCTTAGTCAACCTTCTTTTGTTTTCCTGCATCCGACCCTAAGCTACCCAGCTACACTGTCCCTTCTTCTCCCTTCGTCCCCTTAGTGACCCTGTGTTATCTACCTTGATAATTCGCCCTGCTTCACTCTCTATCTCCCTCGGGACCCTGTGTTATCCCCCTTGATAATTCGCCCCTCGTGCGCCTGTGTCACCCCACTTAATAATTCGCCCTGCTTCACTCTCTATCTCCCTCGGGACCCTGTGTTATCCCCCTTGATAATTCGCCCTGCCTCCCTCTCTATCCCCTTCGGGACCCTGTGTCATCCCACTTAATAATTCGCACTGCTTCTCACTCTATCCCCCTCGGGACCGTGTGTCATCCCCCTTGATAATTCGTCCTGCTTCCCTCTCTATCCCCTTCGTGACCCTGTGTCATCCCACTTGATAAGTTAGGGATCAATAATTTATGACAGCCATGTCCCCGTCTTCCGTTCCTATTCCTCCCCCACTGGAAGGCGACGCCTCGACATATCAGTTGGTGGCTCCTGATCCAAGTTGTAAGTTGCCTTAAGCTGATAGTAAGTAGGTAAGCCATGATTTAAGGTTCCTTGCCTTAACCTACCCTTCCCTCCCTTTGACCATGGCGACACGACCATTGAGCACGACAGTACGAACCTGGAACACTAAGGTGCGACAGTGCACGACACCAAAACGGCCATAGTATCCAAAGGTCGTACCTTCGAGATGATGCACGACCAACTGGCTGATGCTGTAGACTATGTATACAGTGAGTTATCGTGGAGGAGAGACTTCACTGCTTCACTGGCTACTGGCATTAGATGCTTGAACTTAATTAACCCCTACTTGCTTTGGGATTCCAAATCTAGATGACCCCTTGCTTTGGGATCCTGTACTTAAGTAGCTCCCTGCTTGCTTCGGTCCTCCGGATCTTAAGTAGTACTTTATTTAAGACTGACGGGTCCCAACCATCTCAGTAATTTATTGTTTCCAGATTCCAGCCTTTGAGTAAGCCTTAATTCGATATGCTGGAACTTAAGTAGCACCTTGCTTCCACGTGTCAAAATTTAGTAAATTTCTTACTTCGAACGATTTGATCTTTAGTAATTACTTGCTTCTAGCTGTTATAGTTTAAGTACTCCCCTTGCCATCACTTAAGTATTTCTTCCTTCAGTCATAAACCCATAACTCAGAAGAAAAACTAATGCAACAAGGTAGCTAAATCTAGATCTTATGTAAACCCAACTTGAGTAAACCCTAGATTAACCTTAACTTCGGTCAAAGCCCTTCGCTCCGACTCACACACCCTTGCCATCGACCTCATTACTAACTCAGGTGTCTACCGGCAGAGGCGTTCAGACACTCCCTCTTTCTCCTCCTCCTCCTCCTCCTCCTCCTCTACCGCTTTGTTACGTATCCAGAGACACAAGGGTTTCAGGTGTAGCACCTCATCAAGACAGTCTATCCCCCGCCCGGCACCGTCTGCCTTCAGTAAGCTGTCCACTTAGCCAAGGTGTTCAGATGAATAAAGTAACGTTCCATGATAGCCCCTTATATCCACAGAGCGGGAGGCGTCTGCCTGCTACAATATTCACTACGGCTTAAGGCTCCTCTCCCGTAGAGCGTTCACTTATTCACACGTTCCTCCAATACTTGTTTGTCACTCTCCGCTTAAAAACGATTCGGCTGCCTCCACGACCTGTCATGAATTAGTCATGAGTGTTTTGCACCTCGTGGGGGGGCAACCTTCCTTTTGAATAATGCAGCTACAGCGCGCGCCTCCCTCACCCACCGGCCGGCTCCGTGAACGCACGAGTGTTTCGACGGGGAAATCAGCCGAAATTTGATCAACGGGAAGGTGCCACAACACAGGTATGTTTTATACAGCGTGTCGGAGGCACCAGTCGGGTAAATAGGATTTGGAGGCCAGGTCACAGGGTCACGGGGAAGGCGACTCCCAGTTGTCAGTATGGGTTCACGTGTGGAGGCCAGGTCACGGGGTCACGGGTAAGGCGACTCCCAGTTGTCAGTATGGGTTCACGTGTGGAGGCCAGGTCACGGGGTCACGAGTAAGGCGACTCATAGTTGTCAGTATAGGTTCATGTGCTGCTTTCTGTCTTGCTAGAGAAAATTGTGTTCATGGGAATTGGAAGCGTTCAGAGGTGATGCTACATGTTGGTGCTAAGGGAAGGAGGGCTATTCTATGTTGGCTGAGACGGCACGGGCAACTGAACACCCTAATCAAGGCCATCTCATTTATCATACTTGATCGCTGTTTCCCGTGTCAGCGAAGTAGCGACAAGAAACAGACGAACAATGGCCCATCCATTCATATACACGTGTATATATACATAAACGTCCATACGCGCACATATTCATATACATGTACATATCAACATATACACATATACATACAAATACACAGACATACATATATACACATGAACATATTCATACTTCCTTGCCTTTCATCCTTTCCTAGCGCTACCCCTCCCCACAGGAAACAACATCGCTATTCCTTGCTTCATCGAGGTAGCGCCAGGAAAAGACAAAAAAGGCCACAGTCGTTCACACTCAGTCTCTTGCAGTCATGTGTAATGCACGGAAACCACAGCTTCCTATCCGCATCAGGCCCCACAGACCTTTCTATGGTTTACCCTTGACGTTTCACATACCCTAGTTCAGTCCATTGACAGCACGTCGACCCCGGTATACCATAGCGTTCCAATTCACTCTATTCCCTGCATGCCTCTCACCCTCCTTATGTTCAGGCCCCGATCGATCAAAATCTTTTTCATTCTATCCTTTCACCTCCAATTTGGTCTCCCACTTCTTGTTCCCTTCACCTCTGACACCTATATCCTCTTTGTCAACATTTCCTCTCTTATTCTCTCCACATATCCAAAACATTTCAACACACCCTCTTCTGCTCTCTCAATCACACTATCTTTATTTCCACACATCCTTCTTACTCTTTCATTACTTATTCGAACAAACCACCTCACACCACATGTTGTCCTCATATATTTCATTCCCAACACATCCACTCTCCTCCTCACAACCCTATCAATAGCCCACGCCTCGCAACCATATAACATTGTTGGAACCACTATTCCTTCAAACATACCCATTTTTGGTCTCCATGATAAAGTTCTCGCCTTCCATACATTCTTCATCGCTTCCAGAACACATACACACACACATAAATATATATATATATATATATATATATATATATATATATATATATATATATATATATATATATATATATAAATATATATATATATATATATTCCTACATATTCGTCACTTCCCGTGTTAGCGATGCATCGTTAAGAACAAAGGATTGAACCATAGAGGGAATATCCTCACTTGGCCCCCTTCTGTGTTCCTTCTTTTGGAAAAGTAAAAAAATGAAAGGGGAGGATTTCCAGCCCCCCACTCCCTTCCCTTTTAGTCACCTTCTGCGACACGCAGGGAATACGTGGGAAGTATTCTTTCTCCCCTATTCTCAGGGATAGTATATATATATATATATATATATATATATATATATATATATATATATATATATATACCCTAATCTAAGCTAGGTACCTAATTTATCGAGCAGCCTTTAGGGGAGCATGAACAGCTGGATGAACTGTGGACGGACTGTCCCGACTAGGATTCGAACCTATGCGCTCGACTCTGGACGGCCCATGAATACTTCACGGTCAGGAACGCAAGCCGCCACACCACGGAGGTCCAGTGATTTGTGGAACCTCTCATATGATGAAAGCAGAAACTGGAAATGGCTGTGTATCATCCACCTGAACCGCAGTTGACACAGGAATTTTGATATTTTTGAGGAAATCTCTGAGAGGTGTGAACTGTCGTAAGAGTGTGGCCTGGTTATGATGAGAGGTAATGTGTTGGTTGTGTGGGCGGAGGAGGCGCGTCACACCACTCGGCCAGGGGGGAAGCTGGGAGGCAGTGGTGTCCCTCTTCTCTTGCCGTGACCCATTATCTGGGCTCCTTTTATCCCCTGGCTTATTGTCCTTATTCCTTGTGTTATCGATCTCTCGCTCTTTTGTCTCTTCTCCCTCACTGCGGAGGAAAACCCTCTCCCCCTACCTTACCCTTGTTGTCAAGGTTTTTCACTCCTCTCCCATTATCCCCATTTTTCTCGAGCGCCCCCTCTCCCCACTAGTCCTGCCGTGGGTGCCCTCTTTAAGCCCCTCTCTAGTGACCCTTCTCTACCTCTCTTCGGCGTAATTACCTCCTCCCCCTTCCCTACCTTCGCTCCTCTGTACGTTACTCCTCAGTAAATCCCCAATATTCTCTGCCACTAACAGCATCCAGTACCTCAACTGTCCAGATTCTACAAAAGCCCCACCGGGTTCTACACTGCAGTATTACACGTCCTCCACGCTGCTCCGTGACCTCTTCACTCCCTCACAGATACTCTCAGCCCTTCATAATACACACAGTCTCCTACGAAAGTCCATGCGTCCCTACATAATGCGCTGCTCTCCATACTCTATATTCTTCTTTCGTGCGTCCTTCGTAGTAATTCATCCTTCACGACCTCTCCAATCCTCTTAACCAGCCACAATAATCCTGACTCTCCAGAGCTCATCATCATCGTACCTCATGATCCCCACGATATTGGCAGTACTCTGCATCCTTCACGACGCCCCACCCTCTCCACGGCACTCCATAGTGCTGAACTCTCTTTGTCTGCACAGCATCTCCTTCCACAATCCTCCACGCTCTGTCTCTACCATGATTACCCACGCCATCCACAGATTCCCAAGCTGCACGCCTTACTTCATAGTCCACTACCTCTACGTCCTCCACATTCCTCTGCACTTAGCCTCCTCTACAAATACCAACACCTTCCACATTCATGCACACTCCACATCTACTACAGTCCTCCAGACCTCTTGTTATGAACACTCCTCCATAGTCAATACCTACTGAGGAATCCTCTCCCATCATGTTCCCCACTTTCCATTTCCTCCACAGTCCTGCACAGTCCACTTCCTCCAGATATGCTCACTCCACTTCCTCCACAATCCTATCCACTTATTCCACAGTCATTCACAATCAAATTCCTCCACAATTCAACACATTCCATTCCTTCCACAATTCTGCATATCCCACATCTTTCACAATCCTTCACACTCCACATCCTCCACAATTCTGCTCACTCCACATCCTCCACAATCCTGCACACTCCACACCCTTCACAGTCCTGCACAATCCTGCACACTCCACATCCTCCACAATCCTGCACACTCCACATCCTCCACAGTCCCATACACTCCACATCCTCCACAATCCTGCATATTCTATGCCCTAAACAATCCTGCCAATTCCCGTGCTCCACAATCCTGCACACTCCACATCCTCCACAATCCTGCACACTCCACATCCTCCACAGTCCTATACACTCCACATCCTCCACAATCCTGCATATTCCATGCCCTCAACAATCCTGCCAATTCCCGTGCTCCACAATCCTGCACAGCACGTCCTCCACAATCCTGCACACTCCACTTCCTCCACCATCCCCCTCTTGGTGCGTCGGTGCCTTACACAGGCCTCCGCCGGACCCAGAGCCGTGCACATAATCAGGGGTTGAGCCCCTGGGCATCGTATCTCTCATAATTGGGGCCCAGGAAGCCTCACAAACAGGAGCACCCTCCTCATTACCTCATCAACAATGACTTTGTCTCCTGGCTCTCCTCCCGCCCCCCTGAGTCTCTCTCTCTCTCTCTCTCTCTCTCTCTCTCTCTCTCTCTCTCTCTCTCTCTCTCTCTCTCTCTCTCTTATACATTGCACAAGACAGTTCCTCACCGACGCGGGACTCGTTCTTTCTAACTGTATATTTTCTTTCGGTGAGCGCTACGCGCAAGGCCCCGCCACTTAGTAATCTCTAGTCACAAGAAAGTATTCTCTCGGAAGGAGACGAAGGAGGAGGAAGTAGAGGAGAGTAGGAAGAATAAAGAAAAAGAAGGAAGGAGAAGGAGGAGGAAGAGAAGGAGGAGAAGAGAAAGAAGAAGAAGAAGAAGAAGAAGAAGAAGAAGAAGAAGAAGAAGAAGAAGAAGAAAAAAGTGGAAGGAAAAGAAGATGATGAAGAAGAAGGAGGAGGAGCAGGAAGAGGAAGAGGAGGAGGCAGAGAAGAATAAGAATAAGAAGAAGAAGAAGAAGAAGAAGAAGAAGAAGAAGAAGAAGAGGAAGAAGAAGAAAAAGAGGAAGAAGAATAAAAAAGAGGAAGAGGAAGAAGAAGAAGAAGAAGAAGAAGAAGAAGAAGAAGAAGAGGAAGAAGAAAAAGAAGAAGTCTAAGAATACTATGATATGTGCTGATGATTAGGCTTAGACGAACTTGATGTGAATCAGCATAAATAAGTAAAGGAGGTCTGAGATCACAGGAAGGCCAGGTGATACAACTGGCACAGCATTATACCAGGACCTAATAGGAAGAGGTGCTGGCAACGAGAGTCAGGAAAACTTATGAGAATTATCGTAAAGGAAATGCTGGAGTTGGAAGCTGACAGCGTTGGAAAAGTTAGGTAATGAGCAGTGTGATAATGAGAACTTTCACAACAAGACTGAATATATATATATATATATATATATATATATATATATATATATATATATATATATATATATATATATATATATATATCTTTCATGTCTATTCGCCGTTTCCTGCGTTACCAAATTAGCTCCAGGAACAGATTTAAGAAAAGCCGCATCCGCTCACATGCATGCTTTAGCTGTCATGTGTAATGCACCGAAACCACAATTCCCCGTCCACAACCAGGCCCAACAGACTTTTCCATGGTTTACCACGGACACTTCACGTCGCCCTCTTTATATATATATATATATATATATATATATATATATATATTATATTATTACTATTATTATTATCCTTTGTCGCTTTCTCTCGCGTTACCGAGGTTGAGCATGAATATGCATAGACGGCCACACACGGACATATGCATACCTAAACATTCTAACATTTATACATACAGACATATACAAATATACATATGTACATGTTCATACATGCTGCCTTCATCCATTCCAGTCGCCACCCCGCCACACATAAAACAGCACCCCCTCCCCCCCGCGTGCGCGCGAGGTAGCGCAAGGTAAAGACAACAAAGGCCACATTCGTTCACAGAGTCTCTAGCTGTCATGTATAATGCACCGAAACCATAGCTCCCTTTCCACATCCAGGCCCCACAAAACTTTCCATGGTTTACCCCAGACGCTTCACATACCCTGGTTCAATCCATTGACAGCATGTCGACCCGGTATACCACATCGTTCCAATTCACTCTATTCCTTGCACGCCTTTCACCCTCCTGCATGTTCAGTCCCCGATCGCTCGAAACCTTTTTCACTCCATCCTTCCACCTCCAGTTTGGTCTCCCACTTCTCGTTCCCTCCACCTCTGACACATATATCCGCTTTGTCAATCTTTCCTCACTCATTCTCTCCATGTGACCAAACCATTTCAATACACCCTCTTCTGCTCTCTCAACCACACTCTTTTTATTACAACACATCTCTCTTACCCTATTATTATTTACTCGATCAAATCACCTCACACCACATACTGTCCTCAAACATCCTATTTCCATCACATCCACCCTCCTCAGCACAATTCTATCTATAGCCCATGCCTCGCAACCATACAACACTGTTGGAACCACTATTCCATCAAACATACCCATTTTTGCTTTCCGAGATAATGTTCTCGACTTCCACACATTCTTCAACGCTCCCCCACCCTATGATTCATTTCCGCTTCTATGGTTCCATCCGCTGCCAAATCCACTCCCAGATATCGAAAACACTTTACTTCCTCCAGTTTTTCTTCATTCAAACTTACCTCCCAGTTGACTTGTCCCTCAACCCTAGTGTAACTAATAACCTTGTTCTCAGCTTCCTTCTTTCACCTACTTTACCAAACTCAGTCACCGGTTTCTGCAGCTTCTCACATGAATCAGCCACCAGCGCTGAATCATCAGCGAACAACAGTTGACTCATTTCCCAAACTCTCTCATCCACAACAGACTGCATACTTGCCCCTCTTTCCAAAACTCTTGCATTCACCTCTCTAACAACCCCATCCATAAACAAATTAAACTACCATGTAGACATCACACACCCCTGCCGCAAACCAACATTCACTGAGAAAAAGTCACTTTCCTCTCTTCCTACACGTACACATGCCTTACATCCTCGATAAAAACTTAATACCTTCCACAAAGCATCTCTAACTCTATCATATGCCTTCTCCAGATCCATAAATGCTAGCTGTCATGTATAATGCACCGAAACTATAGCTCCCTTTCCACATCCAGGCCCCACAAACCTTTCCATGGTTTACCCCAAACGCTTCACATACCCTGGTTCAATCCATTGACAGCATGTCGACTCGGTATACCATATCGTTCCAATTCACTTTATACCTTGCACGCCTTTCACCTTCCTGCATGTTCAGGCCCCGATCACTCGAAATCTTTTTCACTCCATCCTTCCACCTCCAATTTGGTCTCCCACTTCTCGTTCCCTCCACCTCTGACACATATATCCTCTTTGTCAATCTTTCCTCACTCATTCTCTCCATGTGACCAAACCATTTCAATACACCCTCTTCTGCTCTCTCAACCACACTCTTTTTATTACAACACATCTCTCTTACCCTATTATTATTTACTCGATCAAATCACCTCACACCACATACTGTCCTCAAACATCCTATTTCCAGCACATCCACCCTCCTCAGCACAATTCTATCTATAGCCCATGCCTCGCAACCATATAACATTGTTGGAACCACTATTCCATCAAACATACCCATTTTTGCTTTCCGGGATAATGTTCTCGACTTCCTCACATTCTTCAACGCTCCCAGAACTTTCGCCCCCTCCCCCACCTTATGATTCATTTCCGCTTCTATGGTTCCATCCGCTGCCAAATCCACTCCCAGATATCGAAAACACTTTACTTCCTCCAGCTTTTCTTCATTCAAACTTACCCCCCAATTGACTTGTCCCTCAACCCTAGTGTAACTAATAACCTTGCTCTTATTCACATTTACTCTCAGCTTTCTTCTTTCACTCACTTTACCAAACTCAGTCACCAGCTTCTGCAGCTTCGCACATGAATCAGCCACCAGCGCTGGATCATCAGCGAACAACAACTGACTAATTTCCCAAACTCTCTCATCCACAACAGACTGCATACTTGCCCCTCTTTCCAAAACTCTTGCATTCACCTCTCTAACAACCCCATCCATAAACAAATTAAACTACCATGTAGACATCACACACCCCTGCCGCAAGCCAACATTCACTGAGAAAAAGTCACTTTCCTCTCTTCCTACACATACACATGCCTTACATCCTCGATAAAAACTTAATACCTTCCACAGAGCATCTCTATCAACTCTATCATATGCCTTCACCAAATCCATTAATGCTACGTATAATTATGTCCACTTGCTTTTCTAAGTATTTCTCACATACATTCTTCAAGGCAAACATCTGATCCACACATCCTCTACCACTTTTGAAACCACAGTGTTCTTCCCCAATCTGATGCTCTGTGCACGCCTTCACCCTCTCAATAAAAACCCTCCCATATAATTTCCCAAGAATTCTCAACAAACGTATACCTCTGTAACTTGAGCACTCACTTTTATCCCCTTTGCCTTTGTACAATGGCACTATGCAAGCATTCCGCCAATCCTCAGGCACCTCACCATGAGTCATACAGACATTAAATAACCTCACCAACCAGTCAACAATACAATCACCACCTATTTTAATAAATTCCATTGCAATACCATTCAAACCCGCTGCCTTGCCGGCTTTCATCTTCCGCAAAGCTTTTACTACCTCTTCTTTTTTACCATATCATTCTCCCTAACCCTCTCTTTGTACACCACCTCGACCAAAGCACCCTATATCTGCCACTCTATCATCAAACACATTCAACAAACCTTCAAAATACTCACTCCATCTCCTTCTCACATTACCACTACTTGTTATCACCTCCCCATTGGGCCCCCTTCACTGATGTTCCCATTTGTTCCCTTGTCTTGCGCACTTTTTTACCTCCTTCAAAAAATCTTTTTATTCTCTCTAAAATTCAATGATACTCCCTAACCCCAACTCTCATTTGCCCTCTTTTTCACCTCTTGCACCTTTCTCTTGACCTCCTACCTCTTTCTTTTATACATCTCCCACTCGTTTGCATTATTTTCCTGCAAAAATCGTCCAAATGCCCCTCTATTCTCTTTCACTAATAATCTTGCTTCTTCATCCCACCACTCACTACCCTTTCTAATCTGCCCACCTCCCACGCTTCTCATGCCACGAGCATCTTTTGCGCAAGCCATCACTGCTTACCTAAATACATCCAATTCCTCCCCCACTCCCCTTACGTCCTTTGTTCTCACCTTTTTCCATTCTGTACTCAGTCTCTCCTGGTACTTCCTCACACAAGTCTCTTTCCCAAGCTCACGTACTCTCACTACTCTCTTCACCCCAACATTCTCTCTTCTTTTCTGAAAACCTCTACAAATCTTCACCTTCGCCTCCACAAGATAATGATCAGACATCCCTCCAGTTGCACCTCTCATCACATTAACATCCAAAAGTCTCTCTCTCGCGCGCCTATCATTACACGTAATCCAATAATGCTCTCTGGCCACCTCTCCTACTTACATACGTATACTTATGTATATCTCTCTTTTTAAACCAGGTTTTCCCAATCACCAGTCCTTTTTCAGCACATAAATCAACAAACTCTTCACCATTTCCATTTACAACACTGAACTCCCCGTGTATACCAATTATTCCTTCAACTGCCACATTACTCACCTTTGCATTCAAATCACTCATCACTATAACCTGATCTCGTGCATAAAAACCACTAACACACTCACTCAGCTGCTCTCAGAGCACCTGCCTCTCATGATCTTTCTTCTCATGCCCAGGTGCATATGAACCAATAATCGCCCATCTCTCTCCATCCACTTTCAGTTTTACCCATATCAATCTAGAGTTTACTTTCTTACACTCTATCACATACTCTCACCACTCCTGTTTCAGGAATAGTGCTACTTCTTCCCTTCTCTTGTCCCCTCACTTACCCCTGACTTTCCTCCCACGACATTCCCAAACCACTCTTCCCCTTTACCCTTGAGCTTCGTTTCACTCAGAGCCAAAACACCCATTTTCCTTTCCTCAAACATACTACCTATCTCTCCTTTTTTCTGATCTTGATTACATCCACACACATTTAGACACGCCAATCTGAGCCTTCGAGGAGGATGAGCACTCCCCGCATGACTCCTTCTTCTGTCTCCCCTTTTAGAAAGTTAACATATATAATATATATATATATATATATATATATATATATATATATATATATATATATATATATATATATATATATATATATATATTCACATGTGTATATTTGATACCTGTCCACCATTTCTCTCGCCTGCGAGCGAGCGCCAGAAACAGAAGGGCCGCATTCGCCTACATTGAGTAATTACGTGTCATATGCAATGCAACGAAACCACATCTGCATATCTACAACCAGATTCCTACAGATTTTTCAATGGTTCCCCAGCCGCTTCACACGCCCTTGTTCAGTTCTTTGACAGCACGTCGTTCCCTGTATACCACATCGTTCCAATTCTCTCTCTCTCTCTCTCTCTCTCTCTCTCTCTCTCTCTCTCTCTCTCTCTCTCTCTCTCTCTCTCTCTCTCTCTCGTCCCTTCAACAAGGCTTTATATCTAATGAAGAAAATGCTGTTTTATCTCATCACGGTAATATGAATAAAAAACAGCAACTCGAGATATTCCATCACGTCTCGGCTTCCAAAATGCCTTTTCATAAGATTGCAGATTGTAGCAATGTTCTGAGTGTTTCCGTATCATCGTATCTTATGTTCTGATATACATTTGGTCGATTTCAACCAAGTGCTGAAGGGTGTGTGACTGGGGTTTGTAAGGAAGTGAGGCTTAACGACCAGTGACAACTGGAGTGAGTGAAGTCACTAGACACCTGCCGCTTGGTTACCTGGGAAACTAAACAAAATTCTGCCGTTTTACTGTGTCTTTTGGAACGGTCTGTACTACCAGAGAAGCGGTCGTTTTTGACGCAGTGGCCAGCGGGATGGTAATTGGTTTCTGGAGATAGCGAAACAATGTGGAACAGTACAGAGTTGAATTAGTCGAGTTGGGTCATTTCTCTCTACATGTTAAACGTGATTTGATGAAGACTGAGTCCCAGGAACGAGGTAAGCAAGCAGGCGCTCTCAGCTATTTGAAAAGAACTTCTGATGACGCTAGCATGACTGAGGAAAATCTGGTCACACCGTTTACTAGAGAGATTATGAATGAATGAGAAAACCTATTGACATGATCATAGGTGATTAATGATCGGCTTGGCCATCCTTGAAAGCAGTTGGTCAGAGTTGGGAATCAGTCGTACACACGACGATGTAGGAGGTGAAGCATCCAGATGACCGAACGTGAGAGGATGTCCGGTGTCAGTAAACGATTCACCTTTCCTGTTGTCTTCTGATTCTCGATGGTCAAACACGAAGACAGCTGGGGCGCCTGAGATGATGGAAGAATTCATTGTTATTTTCATGATGAAATCAAATTTCGCTTCCATATGAGTCCAGCAGTGTGTTACGTAGGTGGTTGATGAAGCTAGTTCAAGCAGGCGTGTGTTGCAGGTGGGCGATGAAGGTGGCTGGTCCCGGTGAAGGATGCAGGTGTGTGATATCAGTGGCTGCTGCAGGTGTATGGTGTAGGTGACAAATGTATGTGGTTGATGGTGGCATATGGCCCTGGCTGCTGGTGTAGTTGTGTAATACAGGTGTGTTTGGCAGGTGTGCGGTGCTAGTGGCTAGTGCAGATGTTTGATGCCGGTGGCTAGAACGGATAACCTGTGCGTGTGCCTGGTGACAGGTGGCTCATACAGACAGATGGTGGTTGGTTCTGGTGCCTGGTACACTTGTGTTGATGACAGTGGCTGGGTGAGGTGTGTGGTGCCAGTGGTTGATGGCAGTGGCTGGGTGAGGTGTGTGGTGCCAGTGGCTGATGGCAGTGGCTGGGTGAGGTGTGTGGTGCCAGTGGTTGATGGCAGTGGCTGGGTGAGGTGTGTGGTGCCAGTAGTTGATGACAGTGGCTGGGTGAGGTGTGTGGTGCCAGTGGTTGATGACAGTGGCTGGGTGAGGTGTGTGGTGCCAGTGGTTGATGACAGTGGCTGGATGAGGTGTCTGGTGCCAGTGGATGGTGTTCGTGTACGGGTCAAGTGTGTGGCGGTAGAGTGTGGTTCCAGAGCTGGTGGTGGTGTGTGGTGTCAGTGTGTGATACAGGTGTGTGGTGCCTATGGCTGGCGCAGATGGTAGCGCAGGTGTGTGATGCTGGTATGTGGTGCCAGTGGCTGGTGCAGGTGACTGGTGTAGGTGGCTAATGCAGGTGGTTGATGCAGGTGTGTGGTGTGTCTGTGGCTGGTACCTGCCTCCCACGTACCTCACGCAACTCCATTCTTAACACTCTTCTTTTTTGATGTGGGGAGCACTACGCGCTTAGTCCTGCCTGTGAACAAAATCTTGTCGTTGATACTCGCAGGTTGGCATTCTCTCTCTCTCTCTCTCTCTCTCTCTCTCTCTCTCTCTCTCTCTCTCTCTCTCTCTCTCTCTCTCTCTCTCTCTCTCTCTCTCAAAAAGATCCTTGAAGGGCTACAAAGATACAAGGAAGAGTGATTCTCTCATCAAGCAACACAGTACCTCCGGGTCTTTAACATATCAAGGACGAATCTGGAAGCGACTGTATCGAACACAATACGCCAGAACTCCTCTCGTAAGGCTCGTCCCGAGGGCCTGATACTACACTTCCATCTGGCGTGAGGACACAGAGGAACGCTGTGCACAACGAGTGTACTATTTTCTGGCAGCAGAGGTGCGCCGGTGCGTTTGTCAGGGAGAATATGAGACTATGATATCCAGAGTTGTCGAGGGCGTGAGTGAAGACCAGGAGCTGGCGAAATGCAGTTTCCCCAGGGTTTACGACCCATTAAGCCAGATTTAGGAAGAGTAGCGAATAGAGATTTCCAAGAGATCATTGAAGGTGCAGCCATTCTCTAGAGGAGGATGAGATGGTAAAGTTTGGCCATGTGAGAGGCAACCTGGGGAGATGAGGTGCTTCAGCGAGGTGCAGGGAAGGTGGGCTGCTGGCGAGAGAAACGGGATAAACCAGAGTCAGTTGGACTTGAGTACATGGTATGAGCCCCACGTTATTAAAGATGATGATTCATATGTTGGGTTACACAATTATGAAAGGCTTAGTACATGGCGAAAGTCAAATTGGGTGTTTTGAATCTGGTACCGGTGGATGATGGACAATGAATATCTGCTGAGCACCACAGACGGGATCAGAGCAGCGCAGACGTCATCACTGGGGAACTATGGTCTGATTTTAATGTTGCCAGCCAGCGGACTTGGAATTTACCCCAAACGTGAAATATAGATGAATAGGGCAAGCCTGCTTAGCAGACGGGAAGGAATGGAGAAGTGTGAGTCAAGAGTTAAGAGGTTTGTAGGAATGTCAGTACATGGAGGGTAACCCCTTGTTACAAGAATGTTCAGGCGGAACTGCAACATCGCCGATGATCTGCATTGTTTCGTCTTCTGGCGAACTTCAGGGAATGAGGGACGAGCTTAAGACAATGAAAAACGGAGTGGTAGGTGGAGGATCCATAATAACATGAAGAAGAACAACATATTGCTTATTGACGCAAGATGTCATCAGGATCAGAAGAGAACGGAGAGGGGGTGATATGAAACAGATGGGAAGACACAGACAAAAACAGTTTAAAAGGACAGTTTAAATGGACTGTGGATGACTGAAGGGGAATGGTGTTGAGCTTGTAACATCGTCTAAAAATGTTGATGTTAAAAGATCAAAAAGATATTTCTGAAAGCAGTAAAACCCTGATTGTCAGATTACTCTTAAAAAAATGTCTAATGACTGATCATTACCAGGGATAATTTGGCTCGTTAATGCCCACCGAGTTATTAGCTTCAGGGACTGGTAGGCATGTGTGTGTGTGTGTGTGTGTGTGTGGCAGGGGAAGTTAGCGACCAGCTGAAGGATGATGGGATGATGAAGACACTGCAGAGCGCGTAGTAACGCGGGGGACACGAAGGTGTGACTGAGCAAAGCAAAAAGATGATGAAGGGAAAGTAATGAAGGAAGATGAGATAATGGGAAGAGAATCATGCAGTAAGCGTCTGTGGAGGTAGGGTGTATGACGATACAATAACAGAAATAAATGAGGCAACTCCACATTATTGTTAAGGAAGATTGAGCGTGGAACAGATTTATACTAAAATACTGAGACCAGTAATGGAGACAAACTCCAAGAAGCGGTGAAGAGGTTTCAACAACGACCGTAAATCATATATGAGAGGCAAGTTTGAGTTGAGAGGCGGGTGTCTGAAGTTCAAGATGAAGTGAGACAAGACTGCAACACGTCGCCGTGGTTGTCTCAACGTAGCGTGCAAGGTTATGATAACCAGAACTGAAGATACAAAATATGAAAACTAGAGCATCGTATGTGGAGATGTACCGCTGGAATGACTGAGTTGTAGTGATGCCTGACTGGCATAGTACTCACCATCAGAGAGAGAATTGCAGACACTGGCGAGACACCTGACGGATGGCAGAGTGACACAAGATGAAGTTGTGAATCACAGTAGCAAGTGGAAGCCATCACTGCCCGTGAGTGAACGTGCGGCCAAACCCGAGTTACTGGGCGCGGCAGCCGGCGTGCAGCACACCCTGATGTTCATCCTCCCTCTCGGGGTTGATCTGTAAATTAGTGCTTAGTTTATATATATATATATATATATATATATATATATATATATATATTTTTTTTTTTTTTTTTTTTTTTCGTACTATTCGCCATTTCCCGCATTAGCGAGGTAGCGTTAAGAACAGAGGACTGGGCCTTAGAGGGAATATCCTCATCTGGACCCCTTTTCTGTTCCTTCTTTTGGAAAATCAAAAAAAAAGTGAGAGGGGAGGATTTCCAGCCACCCGCTCCCTCCCCTTTTAGTCGCCTTCTACGACACGCAGGGAATACGTGGGAAGCATTCTTTCTCCCCTATCCCCAGGGATATATATATATATATATATATATATATATATATATATATATATATATATATATATATATATATATATATATATAAGGCATGTGTACGTGTAGGAAGAGAGGAAAGTGATTGGTTCTCAGTGAATGTAGGTTTGCGGCAGGGGTGTGTGATGTCTCCATGGTTGTTTAATTTGTTTATGGATGGGGTTGTTAGGGAGTTGAATGCAAGAGTTTTGGAAAGAGGGGCAAGTATGAAGTCTGTTGGGGATGAGAGAGCTTGGGAAGTGAGTCAGTTGTTGTTCGCTGATGATACAGCGCTGGTGGTTGATTCATGTGAGAAACTGCAGAAGCTGGTGACTGAGTTTAGTAAAGTGTGTGAAAGAAGAAAGTTAAGAGTAAATGTGAATAAGAGCAAGGTTATTAGGTACAGTAGGGTTGAGGGTCAAGTCAATTGGGAGGTAAGTTTGAATGGAGAAAAACTGGAGGAAGTAAAGTGTTTTAGATATCTGGGAGTGGATCTGGCAGCGGATGGAACCATGGAAACGGAAGTAGATCATAGGGTGGGGGAGGGGGCGAAAATTCTGGGAGCCTTGAAGAATGTGTGGAAGTCGAGAACATTATCTCGGAAAGCAAAAATGGGTATGTTTGAAGGAATAGTGGTTCCAACAATGTTGTATGGTTGCGAGGCGTGGGCTATGTATAGAGTTGTGCGCAGGAGGATGGATGTGCTGGAAATGAGATGTTTGAGGACAATGTGTGGTGTGAGGTGGTTTGATCGAGTAAGTAACGTAAGGGTAAGAGAGATATGTGGAAATAAAAAGAGCGTGGTTGAGAGAGCAGAAGAGGGTGTTTTGAAATGGTTTGCGCACATGGAGAGAATGAGTGAGGAAAGATTGACCAAGAGGATATATGTGTCGGAGGTGGAGGGAACGAGGAGAAGTGGGAGACCAAATTGGAGGTGGAAAGATGGAGTGAAAAAGATTATATATATATATATATATATATATATATATATATATATATATATATATATATATATATATATATATATATATATATATATATATTCCTATGAGTCCACGGGGAAAATTAAACACGGAAAGTACCCAAGTGCACTTTCGTGTAATCATCACATCATCAGGGGAGACACAAGAGAGAAATATAACAGTCAGTTGATATACATCGAAGAGACGAAGCTAGGACGCCATTTGGTAAACAATCACATGTTTACCAAATGGCGTCTACACCGGTCATCTCCCATTTGGCTCACACAGCAAGCAGATAGCATTCTACCGAACCTAACTGTACGACGTGGAGGTATATGAATACGAACAAAGTGCATATGAACGCGCACATTCATAGAACATTTAAACCTCCAACAGCCAGGATCGAACCCGGGCGATCATAGCCTAGCGGTAGCGCTTCCGCCTGCCACGCAGCGGTCCCGGATTCGATCCTGGCTGTTGAGGGTTTGTATTATATATATATATATATATATATATATATATATATATATATATATATATATATATATATATATATATATGTATATATAACCAACCTTAGTCTAGGGGGAGGGTGAAGAGCTGGATGGACTGTGGGCCGACTGCCGCAACAAGAATTCGAACTTGTATACATTACAATATGTACAAAAGCGAGTAATGATATAGAAAATTAATAGAGAAAATCAGTTATGCAGGAAAATACTGATATGTTCTGATGGGGTCGACAATCTTGGTTACCAGCCTCCGAAGCATGGACATGTTGCTGTTAAGTATTGAGATTCTGACAGGAATTTCATATTCCTGTTTAAAACCGTTACTGATTCAATAGCAAGATAGACGAATATATTAGTGAGCGTTGGCAGATATAGACGAAGGCCGGGAACGGGAGAGATAGAGAGGGGAGAGTGAGGTGAGAGAGACACGGGAGGAGGAAGGAGCAACTAGGGGCAATAGGAACGAGGAGAGACGAGGGGGGAGGAACGAAGGGAGGGAGGGAGGGTTAGAATGACGGGGAGGCTGAGGGTCGGGAGGAGAACAGGGAGGAGGGGGAGGAACAGGGATAGAAAGGTGGGACTCTCTCCAGGCTCTCCACCTGGGGTCCACCTGTAACATGTGGCTGGCCAAGCTCTCCACCTGGGGTCCACCTGTAACATGTGGCGAGCCAGGCTCTCCACCTGGGGTCTACCTGTAACATGTGGCGAGCCAGGCTCTCCACCTGGGGTCCACCTGTAACATGTGGCTAGCCAGGCTTTCCACCTGGGGTCTACCTGTAACATGTGGCTAGCCAGGCTCTCCACCTGGGGTCCACATGTAACATGTGGCTAGCCAGGCTCTCCACCTGGGGTCCACCTGTAACAAACGTTGTACAGTGTACACAACGTATGAAGGTGTCAGCTGCCAGAGGTCACAGTAAATACAACCATGATGTCCAAAATGACTGATTATATAACTGACGTCCTGGACGTGAGAGGTTAGCCTACACCCTTCCCAGGAGATCATCCATCCCCGGGGCTGCTCGATAATTGGGTACCTGGTTTAGGCTGGGTTGTGTGTGTGTGTGTGTGTGTGTGTGTGTGTGTGTGTGTGTGTGTGTTTGTACACATACAAGAGTAAAGACTCGATACATATATATCAAGGTTAAGAACAGGGCAACAAAAGATGATACTAGACTTAAGAGAGCCGAGTTAAAGCGAGATATTAAAATACATAGATTTCTTCTCTGTGGAAGAAAGATGAGTAAGTCTTTAAACCAGTTTGTTGAAATAAATAGTAAGCACTTCTGTGAGAGATGAAAAGACAGAAGAGCCAAAGAACATTACTTGAAACTGAACAAAAAGCTTATAAGGCAAGATTTGAAGTACATTTATCGTGTGAGAGTAGTGGATAGATGGAATTTAGAGTAATAGCATACAGCATTTTTGGCATAACCCCCATCCTCCACACTGTCTTCGAAACCTTACATAATCAGCATAATAGAGTCTGCTTACAGGAAGCTGGGCGCGTTGTATAGCTCTCATTTTATATTGCTTACGATCAGATGTTTCATCCCTATAGTGATTTTATTCACCCATATACATGCCTGGAATAGATCTTCCTCCACCTCTACATTGGTCAGAGTGGAATCTAAGGCCATCCGGTAACACCTCTCCTCAACCATCTCTTTTTTGTCCGCCATGGTGTTGATGCTCTTCTGTTCTATAGAGATCATTTCGGCCAATTTTCTCTTGAACTGTCGATGTGTGCCTCTGCCACCAGCGCTTGGTCCTGTGGCATGCGTATGGTGACTTCTTCCTTAGTTTCTGTGTAGAATCCTCTTAGGGTGGAAGGTAATTGCGTGACACTAATATAGCAGGCTAATGATAACCGTTGAGTCGCAGAGTGAGGAAGGAAAATTAACGAATAATGGCCAGGCAAGGGAGGAGGCTGGGCAGATCAAGATCACTACAAGGACAAAAAATACATATAAGAAAAGTGAGAACCCAGAGAAGGATCAATCAATGGTAGAAAATGAAGAATCAGACTCTTGTAGTTCTAAACTAAAGCGAGTATATACGTATGTTGGTGTATTAACGGTAAACGGTCGAGGTCGCTGGGAGGGAGGGGCGCCCTGGATTCTGTGGGCATTCCTGAGAAGATGGCTAGTTAATTCTGGAAAGAGACAGACTGTAAAGTTCATTGATTACCAGCACTATATAATGATTACCAAGAACGAATTTGATGATATATATATATATATATATATATATATATATATATATATATATATATACAGAGAGAGAGAGAGAGAGAGAGAGAGAGAGAGAGAGAGAGAGAGAGAGAGAGAGAGAGAGAGGCAACAGCAAGCCAGCAAAAATAATGAGCCGTATTTAGGATGATGAAGGGATGGCAAGACTGTCCCCGTGGTTATGATGGAAGCCATTGATGATGGGAGACTCAGTCAGGTATGCTGGAGTCTTCATGGAAGGAAGGAGACGCAAAGATACAAGCTCTTAAATAACATTTTGTTCCAACATCTTAGAGAGGACACCAGACAATGATGCCACTAAACTGAAAATAAAAAAGATCATAAGTGGGATGCCACTTCGGGGCACTACTCCTGCTGTGCTCGATTCTTGAGTACACAGATAATGAAAAAGTACCAAGGCAAGAAATGAAAGTGAATCCAGACACGAGTGGAAGGCATAAGGGAACGAGAGGAAGTATAGGAATTCCTCTGCCTTAGTAGATCTTATTTATAAGGTAACATACGAAGTTTGCATCGAAGGAGGGAGGAGGAGGTAAGGCAACTGAGATCAAAGAGGCGTAGCTTAATGAGAAATATCAAAAGGGCGAAGATTGTTACGATATTCTGTGAAGAACACGCAGAAGGAACACCACCAACCACACTGAAGGAGATGGACTACTCATGGTGAAAGTCAAATTGAGGAACGAGAAGTTAACAAGATGTAGGGAAAGGCAAGTGAAGGTCCACAGCCGTTCAATAAGTTCATCAGGAAGAAGCCATCAGTTAGGGTCCGGTTTAATTAAGGTCTGGGAGTCAGCTGGGGAAGGATTTGGAATTGGAGTTAGATGTATGTGAGGAGATGAATGCCAGGCCTGGAAATGTATATGTTGTTGAGGATATGGAACCACAACACTACGAGACTGGGTGACTGAAGTACGACCATGTAATACACTAAAATCACCAAGTAAGACATGAGGAGGAGGCTCGCGAAGGAAATATACATACATATATATATTGGAAAGGATCACAATTTTGCGCGTGATCAAGATATTCCTATGAGTCCACGAGGAAAATGAAACACGAAAAGTTCCCAAGTCCACTTTCGTGTAATAATCACATCATCAGGGGAGACACAAGAGAGAAATATAACAGTCAGTTGATATACATCGAAGAGACGAAGCTAGGACGCACATGTTTACCAAATGGCGTCCGAGCTTCGTCTCTTCGATGTATATCAATTGACTCTTATATTCCTCTCTTGTGTCTCCCCTGATGATGTGATTATTACACGAAAGTGCACTTGGGAACTTTTCGTGTTTCATTTTCCTCGTGGACTCATAGGAACATATATATATATATATATATATATATATATATATATATATATATATATATATATATATATATGTGTGTGTGTGTGTATATATATACCGCATCTCGTACTACAAGATCAAGAAGAATGCTAAAAACCTCGACGGGCCATTTGAAACGTTTGGAAAATCATTACTTGAGGAAGCAAAGAAAAGTCTACAAGAGAACAAACCTTAGGCCAATCTTCATGAAGAGTGAAAGGGAAATTGCCCTAAACTACGAGCCAACATCATTAGAACCTCTTGTTTGTAAATGACTAGAAAGGAAAATGAGGGGACAAACTGATGATACCTTCGGAAGAATAGAACACTGAATGCAAAGCAGCTTAGGTTCACACGATAGATTTAGCTGCGCGGTTCCTGTAGGTTTCTAAAGCATGATGAGCAACAATCTTGGAAAAATATGTGGGTAGATTATGCTTCGACGCTGCCAGAAAGCCTTTGACAATGTTTCTCTACGAGATTTTTACAATGGACGAACTAGAAAAAAAGGAAGTTAATTTCTCCATAGGTAGAAGAGAATAGTTCCTTCACTAGAATGAAAGTTGCATCTTGACAGGGAGCACATAACGACGGGAGTTTGTCGTTTCAAACTGTGCCAAAGTATCGAATGACGTCCGACAAGGCTCGGATCTGGGTCTGCTGTTGTTTCTGAGACATATCGAAGGAAGTGTACGAGGGAACCCATATCGTACTTAGATCTATTTGCAGGTGATGATGCCATTCTCTTTGATATAAAGGCATGAATTGTTCTTGATTACAATAATCTTCAAGAGAGACTTGGACAGGTGTTGTTGGTGAACCATATGGCTGGTGAAATTAGCCTCAAGCATATTCAAAGTACTGGAGGTGGGAGATTGTGGAGGTACACCATCGTATGACTACAACAAGAAGAATGTAGCCCAGAGGAATGTGCTTATAAGATGAACATTTGCTTAGCCAAAACGCCGAATCTATGACCAGAAAACAATATTAGAATGGTGAGAAGTTCGATCCCTGGTCGCGGCAGACAGGCCAGCAGTTTTTAATCCTGGTCTAAAGAGTTCGTCGATATCGAAATTGGGTATCTGGCTTAGGTGTGGATATATATATATATATATATATATATATATATATATATATATATATATATATATATATATATATATATATGAATAGCGATCACGTGATGGCATTGATTGTAGGGCAATCAGTTGCCCGTGACGTCTTGGCTAACATTAGAAATAACAAAGAACACTGGTGGACGTGAAAGTCACCATCAGGTGCATAAGCAAGACACTAAGTAAGATGTTTACATACAGTACGACCAACACCAGCCTCTCTTTTCATTGATTAAAATTGTAAAGGAAATATCGAGCGAGAAAGTGCAACTTTCTGGATCTGTTTTCATGCTTTAACCCGCGCTGCACGTACACTCTCTCTCTCTCTCTCTCTCTCTCTCTCTCTCTCTCTCTCTCTCTCTCTCTCTCTCTCTTTCCCCCCCCCCCCCCCCAGTAGGCTCATGTGATCACTCTGCCCTCCAACAGCCACTTCTACACGTAAACGAAAAAAATACAGGTAAAACACCAAAGCTAATAGAGCTCTTTTGTGGGAGAAAAAGAGACAGAGACTACAGCACAAGAGACATCAGATAACACATGAAGAAGGAGGCACGTTGACGATAATCTGTAAACTCTCAGGTGCCTCGATCATGTTGGTATAGAACAATTCTTTGCAACAACGACGACTTGTTGACTCGAGAACCAACGCCAGCCACCATACTCATAAGAAAACACACAAAAACTGGTTTCCTTCCTCCTGATATATGCCGGATGATGGTGTGGCTGGGGAGTAGCCTTACTACCCTATCTTCCTCTACAGTGATTAGAAATACAGGGTACTGCTATCCTCGTTAGAC
>NC_092241.1:3494167-3566667 GCF_036320965.1 Panulirus ornatus | reverse complement strand
GATCGGTGAGAGAAAGAGATGTCATACCCTTGTCTCACACCTTCTCAGGCTTCACCAGGTAATGACACCACCCACCTGGACATCCCACTAATAGCCTCCCTCCTGACACCCAGCTCCGTGTGAGGCTGGCTGGCATGATCTACCCCCATTGACGTTACTCAGGGAAGGAAAAGAGATCATGAATGTCCAGTAGTGCAGCCGGAGAGTAGGGTGGAGGAGGAGACCTTCCCGTCCCGAACGTACACCTTTAAAACTCTCTCTCTCAGAGCCAGCCAGCCGGCGGCTACGGCCCCGGGATTCGCTCGTAAGCCGGGGTCGTCTTAAGTCTCCCCTCGGGGCCCCCGCCATATACACACACACACTCGCCCCGGCCAGGACACAACAATGCGGTCCGTGCCTCCGGCGGGACACCGACCTCCACGCCCCGAGGTCACCGTCGCAGCCACCACCACCACCGCCGCCGCCCACGAGCACCTGCTCCGTCCCGTCCCGGATTGGGAGAGCCTCTTTAAACGCACGCTGTTGCCCTCCTCCCGTGCCAGCAGTGGGGGAGAGGCAGGGAGGCAGGGACGGGGGGAGGAAAAAAGGATGAATTGGCAGGATCCCCGAGTGTCTTCCGCAGTCCGGCCACAGGTCGTCGGGTGGCCCTCACGCCTCTTGTCCTGCGGTATTGGATGATGTTGTCTTCCTGTTGTTGCTCTCACCACGTTGTCCTGCTACTGTTGCTACTCCTCCGTTTTCCTGCTACTGTTGCTGTCCTGCTACTGTTGTTCCTACCCCGTTGTCCTGCTACTGTTGCTACCCTTTCGTTTTCCTGCCTCTGTTGCTGCTTCCTCTGCTGTCCTGTTATTGCTGTTGCTACCCTGTTGTCCTGCTACTGTTGCTCTCCTCCGGTGTCCTGATACTGTTTTACCTACCCCGTTGTCCTCCTACTGTTGCTACTTCTCCGTTGCCTGCTACTGTGGCTACTCTTCCGTTGTCTTGCTGTCGTTACTGTTTCCCCGTTGTCCTGCCACTGTTGCTGTTCCCCGTTGTTCTGCTACTGTTACTGTTTCCCCGTTGCTCGGTCCTGATCTCAGTTTGTTGAGTTCTGTTTCACCTGTTTTACTCTGCCTTTCTTTCGCTCTGACCGTTTTCTAAGTCATCCCAGTTAACTCCGTTTTCTCATTGTTCCCGTTTGTTGTTCTGTTTTCCCATTGTATTTTCTTCGTTGTGTTGCCATTTCATTTTCCTTTGTACATTACACATCTGTTCTTCAATAACACGTCCAGCCTGACGTGTTATTGAAGAACATATGTGTATTACGTTATGGCTGGAGAAAGAATAAAAGAATATCTCGTGTATGTATCTCATGTATTGATCTGGTCTCCTCTCAGTCCAGCTCAGGGTCAGTTTTGGCAACGCTATGGGAGCCAGTAATGCGCGTACCGTCCCTTCGAGATGAACGCCAAGAAAGATAACACTTTCGATTGTTAGATTTGTTTTGCTCGGTAAGACAACACGTTTGCAGGGAGAGACGCTACGTCATGCTGTTGTCATCATCCTGTGCAGACCATCTGCGCTCCTGAAGAGTTCCGACGCGTTCCATACCGACCCACGCTGGCGGTGTCTGGTGTTTTGCTATGGGTGCTTCCACGGGCCTCTCGCCTACCGTGGGCTGCTTGCACTTCTCTCAGCATAACCCTATGTGGCATCTCATTTGTTTTGCTTTCCTGTAAATTGCCACCGAATGGGTTAGTTATAGACGTCTTACTGGTGGATCCCTTCGCTCATAATGCATTGTCGTGCATTCCCTCACTCAGTGTACTGTACTGGTCTTTTCATAATGCCAACAGTTCTGATCGATCGATGATACTTGTGGCCTGTTTGCCACTGTCTTGTCTCATCTCATCGTTATTCAACCCTTAGGCTCATATGGTCCTTGTCACTCTGGTCCCTCACGCCTTCCTGTCTAGTTAAATGTCTCGTAACTCCATTGCTCATTTAGTCTCTCTCATCCTCACGCCTTCCAGTCTGGTTCAGTCTCTCGCAACTCCACAATCTCTCGAATTCTACTCCTTCAAAATTTTTCTCTTAGTCATAAGAATTTGCTCAGGCTCTCCATAGAAATCTATTGAACGTTCCTGTACCATAAGTAGATTTTCACGGACAAAAGAAATGTAAAATTCTGTCAAGATGGCAAATCATTAAGTTGATGCCCAGCTGGATGGATCTCGAGACAAACTATTTTTCAGCTTAACGTTATCGAAAATGTTATCTAATTAGAAATTATATATATATTGAACTCTGGATGTCTTGGGGACTGGATGAAGTTGCATCCAGTGGCCAGGATCATGCGGGTTATGTAGACATGACATATTATCTCCGTGTCATGTAACCTTTGTAGGACTTTAAAGGCGAGATGAATGAGTCGAGTCCCTTCCCCTCCCTCCCCTTCCGCCTCCTCTCTCCCTCTCTCTCTCTCTCTCTCTTTCTCCCTCCCTCCCTCCCTGGGCGGGTGGGTGGGCGAGAGGGCAGGCAGGTAGCGTCGGGACTTTAAGGTGGGCGCTGGGCGGGCCTCTTTAAGACGTTGGGTGTCGGCCAGCATCAAGTTGGGTGGGTTGGGAGAGGGAGGGAGACTCCGCTGGGAACACCTTAAAGCCACTAAACCCTCCCTCACTACTATACCTCCTCCCCCTGCCCCACACCTCTCTAGCTCTCCCCCGCTACGCCACCGCGCACGTAAACACACACACACACACACACACACACACACGCACGTAAACACACACACACACACACACACACACACACACACACACACACACACACACACCCTCTCGTGTATCTGCTACTGTGTAAATGTACCTCACTCATGTTTCGGGTCCAGAGCGTGGAAATATCCGGCGCTAAATTGCTCCTAACCTCCTTTATGATAAGTAGTAACTATTATTTATAAAAACCAGTAACCATTATAACCGACCACTTCTGTAATATCTGTATTATCTCAGCTCTGTATTAGCAGCCGAATGGATGGCTAAATTCTATTATCATTATTATTGCTATTATCATCATTATCATTATTATCATTATTATTATTATCATCATTATTATTATTATTATTATTATTATCATTATTATCATTATTATTATTATTATTACCATTATTGTTATTATCATTATTATTATCAATATCATTACCATTATTATTATCACTATTATCATTATTATTATCATTATTGTTGTTATTATCATTATCATTATCAATATCATTATCATTATTATCATTATTATTATCATTATTATTATCATAATTTCACTGAAGCAGTTCAAGTGGAGAGGGAAACATGGAAGGCCGCCAGGGTATACGTGCGTGCTTTGGAAACCGGAGCGCAACACATTCCTCACATCGCTGAATGAATACACACACACACACACACACACACACACACACACACACACACACAAGAACCAGTCACCAAAGGAGTCTTGTACCCTGAACCATAAACAATCGTCAGGAGCAACATTTCGATGTCTCTTCGGTCCAGAAGAGAGGGAATGAGTGTCGGCAGACGTACCGTGCAGTGAGTGAGGAGAACACTGTGTTGCTGTCAGATGTTGTGACCCGCTGGGGATTATACGACGCAGCTCTCGACTCGTTGCCTCACCCTGAGGCTCCTTGGATATAGATTGTTTTCTCACAGAATTTCCTGTCGAGTTTTAAGAAAGACCAGACCTAGATCAAGGCCACTGCTTCTGGTGCCACGACAAGTTGACGTTAATAAGAGAGAGAGTAAATCGGCTGCTCTCGCCCAGCTTTAAAGAGCAATGGTATCCAAGTGCTACGGCTCGCGTCTCCCAGTAGCTGATTCAGGAGAGTTCAAGGTGATATGATAGGAGGGTCAGGCAACACATCACCCCCGGCACCTTTAGGATATTATGACACTGCATCAAGATGCCAGGGAGGCTTCCTCAGCCTCTGTTGCTTGATGGCTGGTAGGTTATGGTGCCTGATGGACGACCATCAGGTTATGGTACCTGATGGTCGTCCATCAGGTTATGGTACCTGATGGTTGTCCATCAAGTTATGGTGCTTGATGGTCGTCCATCAGGTTATGGTGCCTGATGGTTGTCCATCAGGTTATGGTGCCTGATGGTCGTCCATCAGGTTATGGTGCCTGATGGTTGTCCATCAGGTTATGGTGCCTGATGGTCGTCCATCAGGTTATGGTGCCTGATCGTCGTCCATCAGGTTATGGTGCTTGATGGTCGTCCATCAGGTTATGGTGCCTGATGGTTGTCCATCAGGTTATGGTGCCTGATGGTCGTCCATCAGGTTATGGTGCCTGATGGTCGTCCATCAGGTTATGGTGGCTGATGGTCGTCCATCAGGTTATGGTGCCTGATGGTCGTCCATCAGGTTATGATGCCTGATGGTCGTTCATCAGGTTATGCTGCCTGATGGTCGTCCATCAGGTTATGGTGCCTGATGGTCGTCCATCAGGTTATGGTGCCTGATGGTCGTCCATCAGGTTATGGTGCCTGATGGTCGTCCATCAGGTTATGGTACCTGATGGTCGTCCATCATGTTATGGTGCCTGATGGTCGTCCATCATGTTATGGTGCCTGATGGTCGTCCATCAGGTTATGGTGCCTGATGGTCGTCCATCAGGTTATGGTGCCTGATGGTCGTCCATCATGTTATGGTGCCTGATGGTCGTCCATCAGGTTATGGTGCCTGATGGTCGTCCATCAGGTTATGGTGCCTGATGGTCGTCCATCAGGTTATGGTGCCTGATGGTCGTCCATCAGGTTATGGTGCCTGATGGTTGTCCATCAGGTTATGGTGCCTGATGGTCGTCCATCAGGTTATGGTGCCTGATGGTCGTCCATCAGGTTATGGTGCCTGATGGTCGTCCATCAGGTTAATGTGCGTGATGGTCGTCCATCAGGTTATGGTGCCTGATGGTTATCCATCAGGTTATGGTGCCTGATGGTCGTCCATCAGGTTATAATGCCTGATGGTTGTCCATCAGGTTATGGTGCCTGATGGTTGTCCATCAGGTTATGGTGCCTGATGGTCGTCCATCAGGTTATGGTGCCTGATGGTCGTCCATCAGGTTATGGTGCCTGATGGTCGTCCATCAGGTTATGGTGCCTGATGGTCGTCCATCAGGTTATGGTGCCTGATGGTTGTCCATCAGGTTATGGTGCCTGATGGTCGTCCATCAGGTTATGATGCCTGATGGTTGTCCATCAGGTTATGGTGTCTGATGGTCGTCCATCAGGTTATGGTGCCTGATGGTCGTCCATCAGGTTATGGTGCTTGATGGTCGTCCATCAGGTTAAGGTGCCTGATGGTCGTCCATCAGGTTATGGTGCCTGATGGTCGTCCATCAGGTTATGGTGCCTGATGGTCGTCCATCAGGTTAAGGTGCCTGATGGTCGTCCATCAGGTTATGGTGCCTGATGGTCGTCCATCAGGTTATGGTGCCTGATGGTCGTCCATCAGGTTATGGTGCCTGATGGTTGTCCATCAAGTTATGGTGCCTGATGGTCGTCCATCAGGTTATGGTGCCTGATGGTCGTCCATCAGGTTATGGTGCCTGATGGTCGTCCATCAGGCTATGGTGCCTGATGGTCGTCCGTCAGGTTATGGTGCCTGATGGTCGTCCATCAGGTTAAGGTGCCTGATGGTTGTCCATCATTGTATTAACTGGCACTTCACTCCTCAGAACTAAGCCACCGTTGCTCATCATGAGTGTACGTTCGGTCACAGATGATAGAAATGCTGAAAGAAGAATATCTACACAATTCTGTTGGGGCAGAGTGTGTCGACATTCCAACACATGACATTGTTTTCCATGATGAAGTTTAGGAAATCGTAGGAATGAAGACTTGCCTTATGCACAGGGTCAGTCTTAATGGAGTGAACTACAGCAAATAATATTGCAGAGGAAGAACTAAAGTTTTTCGTTTCAAGCTTTCGGTACAAATCCTATTTCTTTTTTTTTTAGCAAACAAAAATCATAAAACGAGCAATTTTTGCTAGCAAAAAAGTATTTCCAGGGATTACAGTGATCAACAAAACAACATTGTCTTGCCCAGTGGAGTTATAGAACTGGAGCATTGTCTTACCATCTTTCCCAGTGGTGTTTAATGATACAACAGGGGCATTGTCTTACCATCTTACCCAGTGGTGTTTGATGATAGAACTGGAGCATTGTCTTACCATCT
This sequence comes from Panulirus ornatus, assembly GCF_036320965.1. Classification (NCBI taxonomy): domain Eukaryota; kingdom Metazoa; phylum Arthropoda; class Malacostraca; order Decapoda; family Palinuridae; genus Panulirus; species Panulirus ornatus. Next base: position 3,560,451 of record NC_092241.1, on the reverse strand, counting down.
TTCCCAGTGGTGTTTAATGATACAACAGGGGCAATGTCTTACCATCTTACCCAGTGGTGTTTGATGATACAACAGGAACATTGTCTTACCATCTTACCCAGTGGTGTTTGATGATACAACAGGAGCATTGTCTTACCCTATGTGGTTTGTTGATACAACAGGCGCAGTGTTTTATCTAGTGGTGGTAGATGATGCAACAGGCGCAATGTCTTACCCAGTGGTGTTTGATGATAGCATTGTATCCACAATTTCATTACCAGTGGTGTATGACAATAGAACAGTACCATTATTGTCTTATCCAGTGGTATTTAATGTCAGAACAGTACCAGGGTTGTCCTACCCAGTGGTGTTTACTGATAGAATAGCACCAACACTGTCTCATTTTCTCACCCACTGGTGTCAGATGATGGGTCCACGTATGTGGACCAGTCATAAACTACAGTGGATCACTACATCTAACACGGGGATCATCTCTCTTAGAACCATACTGGAATTTTGATCACTCGAGCACAACGATTAGCCTTGGGTACAGCTACAAGCCTTTTAACCCGACCCTTGTAAATCAGATCAAAAGGCCTTGAAAATTAGATCAAAAGGCCTTGAAAATCAAGTCAAAAGCCCTTGATATTCAAGGGTGGAATTGTCACTGTGTTTCTGAAGACATTAACCGTATGCCAGCCTAATGCTATGAACAGAGACAGTTACTTTCTTGGACATTCGTACAGTATTTCATGCCACGTACCAACTTATATACACACAAAATGATTGTGGTTCTACCAGACGGCGCCTAGTTACAAGCGGGTTTTCCATTTTCTACTAAATTGTACCCACAACTACAACGTAACTGGATATAACGACAGTTTGTACCTGAATAACCTCGGTAATGTGACCCGTCACATTTTCAGTAACTGGACGAGCACAGCAGCACAGGCCACATTAGCAGCAATTATGTGATCTGTTTAACACGACGTTATCCCTAACGCTCTATGATACATAACCTGGTACAACAGACGTGCATATGATAATACTTGTTTATCACTTTATACTTCCATTAAAACAGTAGTGTAAATTACGGAGTCATTTACACTCTATCGTTGTGTAAATTGGAGTTTCGTGGTGTAGTGGTGAGCCTTCCTGACCATGACACATTTAAGGGCCGCCCGGGGTCGAGTGCATAGGTTCAAATCTTGGTTGTGGCTGCTGGTCCACAGTCAACCCAACTGTTCATCCTCCCTTGGGGGTTGGTCGATACATAGCGAGTCGACTGAATGACCGCTGGCTCATGGCGAAGCTGTGTGTCATTGCTTAAACATCTATGTTCATTTGTGTCTTTGAGCTTAACTCATAGGTCTTGTGAGCATTATAACGTAACCACTGGAACTCAACTGTACGGCCTTTAGGTATGATGGCATCAACCTGGCCCAGTGGCAGTACCATCGTGTTCAGGGATCGTACCATCGTGCTCAGCGACAGTACCATCGTGTTCAGGGATCGTACCATCGTGCTCAATGACAGTACCATCGTGTTCAGGGATCGTACCATCGTGCTCAGCGACAGTACCATCGTGTTCAGGGATCGTACCATCATGCTCAGCGACAGTACCATCGTGTTCAGGATCGTACCATCGTGCTCAGCGACAGTACCATCGTGTTCAGGAATCGTACCATCGTGCTCAGCGACAGTACCGTCGTGTTCAGGGATCGTACCATCGTGCTCAGCCACAGTACCGTCGTGTTCAGGAATCGTACCATCGTGCTCAATGCAGTACCGTCATGTTCAGGGATCGTACCATCGTGCTCAGCGACAGTACCATCGTGTTCAGGGATCGTACCATCGTGCTCAGCGACAGTACCGTCGGGCTTAATGATGTATCAGTAGATAAAGATGGACGTTGCTGCCTCGCCTCTTAAAGCTCAAACGTCGATTTCCAGCTTATTTGAAATTGAATTTCTCGAAGCATTTGTTCGTGACAAACTGTTTCCCCTTTGTTCGGAGCGCACATTCACGCCGTCGTATATAAGGATCAAAAGGGTCGTGTTGACAATGGCCCGGGCGCGAAGAGTGCCACAACTCAGCCATCTGCCACGGTGAAATAGATGGGCCAGAGGTTATCTTCCTCAGTGCCGACCAAACCATTTCAACTTCACTCAAGATAAAATGTTCCGTACAATAGAATCTGGGTGATAAACATCGCTCGCGATGACACGCTGCGCTCAGTCTCTGGGCTTAAGAAATGCGTTAAATCTCACAATTCTCTGAGTGCGGATCTCCCCATCCTGTCGGTTTCTTCAAACGTGACCAAGAGAATTTATCCTTCTGAACACAATGGTACGACGAAAGGCCCGGCCATCACACCAAGGGTCATGCTGTCGTGCTGCTCACAGGGTCGCGCCAGTACATCCACACACCCGAGACTCTGTCTGCTGTTTTCCATCGCTGTGGTTGTGACAAACCAGAGACCTTCAGGTCACGACGAGTCTGTCCAGTTTCTTCCTTTTTGTCGACATCCTGTCTCACGACCGGTGGCCTTCTCTCAGCCTGGTGTCTCACGACCGGTGGCCTTCTCTCAGCCTGGTGTCTCACGACCGGCCTTCTCTCAGCCTGGTGTCACACGACCGGTGACCTTCTCTCAGCCTGGTGTCTCACGACCGGTCTTCTCTCAGCCTGGTGTCTCACGACCGGCCTTCTCTCAGCCTGGTGTCTCACTACCGGCCTTCTCTCAGCCTGGTGTCTCACGACCGGTCTTCTCTCAGCCTGGTGTCTCACGACCGGCCTTCTCTCAGCCTGGTGTCTCACGACCGGCCTTCTCTCAGCCTGGTGTCTCACGACCGGCCTTCTCTCAGCCTGGAGAGCCTCGTTGTCTAGCCGTCCCGCGTCCAAGCATACGAAGAGAGGTGTCCGTCAAGCTGTTGACCAGCGCGACCATCGGGTGTTTGAGGACAAATATTGGCGTAACTCTGGACTGCGCTCTTAGTCGGCTCTTCTGAAATGCTATCGACAGACTCCCGAAACACAGATGTATCTTAAACTTTTCTTCAAGATGTGCGTATGTTTCCTACCACGTCACCACCAGCTGAACACAAGAGCATCATTACAATGGTCATCTGAGTCAGCTTCAGTACGCCTGTCTTATGACACTACTTCTCTAGCTCTCTGTTCTTGTGTTTATATGTCCCTCAGAATATTTTCTTTCCTTATAATATCAAAATCACTTCATGAGTACACAGCTGTATCACGGTTTTTCTCTAACGACTCAGAGCCAGAAGACAAGAGATCCCTAAACCTGCATCAGCTTTGCCTTCAAAACAGGCGTTTAGATTTAAGTTTTCACTATGAACCGAAAAGATACATTTTTTTGCTACTGTAAATAAAAGCGAGGCGAACTCCGTGTTATCATGATACAGATTTAAACTAAAAAGTGTTAGACACACGTGCATGACTCAAGGGTGGCAAGTCTATACCCAAGTAAACTGTTCGTTCATGCCGATCTCTCACCTTGTGTGGCTGGGCAGCACAGCTTTACGTACATACATGCCCTTGATCCAGCTGATGTTCACGGGAATGGAGCTGAAGATAATGGTTAGATTAAAGGTGACAGATCACTCATACTGTGCATATGAATATGCAAATATACCCCACGCTGCATTCCATTCAGAGATATAATTGCATGAAATTCCATTATAACACTATCTCTCACCCCTGTGTTAAAAATACAATATCAAGAAAATTTAGCTTGATTCTACTCTGGGAATTTCATCCGTCCTACTGATTTTTTTTCTTAAATGATGTAATTTAGATCAATTAAAAGTGAGGTTCTCATTCTCAACATGACACCCCAGCCTTAGATGATTATCATTCGAAATCTTGAACACGACGGTAAGATCTTTGAGTATGATGGTACGACTCCTGAGTAAAGTGCTGAGCCATTCTATCCAAGGGTCTTATGGTCGTAGTCAAGGGTCGTATCGTCGTGGTCAAAGGTAGTACCATCGTACGCAAGGGTCGTATTATAGTGCTCAAGGGTCGTACTGTCGTGCTCAAGTGTCGTACTGTCGTGCTCCGGAGGTTGTACCGTCGTACTCAAGGGTCGGATCACCCAAAGTGTTGGATTGCTGCTGTGTTCACACCCTTTCCGAGGAGTGTGTGGTGCCAACTAGGGTCGCCGAGTGTGTGTATGTATGCGTGTGTGTGTGTGTGTGTGTGTGTGTGTGTGGGTGGGTGGGCGGTGGGAGGACGGGGGCGGGGGAGGGGGAAGGTTGGGCCACGGTTTAAAGAGGCAAGGACGGACGGCAGGTAGCTCTCCTCACCAACCTTCACCGGTGATTGAACTTTGGCCTCCACCACACGCGTCCTTGCTGCCACGAGGTTGCTCCAGCACCACGTGCTCTGTCGCCACGTGGTCCGGTAACCCTGTGTATTGAATACAACGTGTGGCTAAATTGCCGCTTCTGTTACCACGTTGATTTGGTATTGGTACTGAGTTCTGCTCTTAGACGAAGCAACACGTCGATTCTAATTTTCATAGCGAAGGTTGAGCCACAGTGATTAGACTGTGTGATAAGGGATATAAATGATCATTCATAGTCGGTATGGTTCGGATACGTTCAGATATGTGAGGTAAAACATGGTTGCAGACGAAGTGCGTACACATGGCTTGCAACATTTTGTAGATATCGTCTCTGAACTCACTGATTTTCGAAGAGCAATCTGTTACATAACGTTGCGAGGTGTAAGAGACGCTCTGCTGTCACTAGAGGGGAGAGAATCACTCATAAGATAAGAGTGTTTAAAGGTCATCAAGACAGCAGCCACTTCAGTATGGGGTGTGGTTACCCAGTTATTGACCCACACTCCCTGATCTGCGTAGTACAGAAAATAACATTACCTACAGCACTCGTGGTCTGTCGTCACGACCCATCTGTAACTACAAAATGTGAGAGGTTTTCCTCAGTAGTGATGATGTCTGTGTGAAAAGAAGCCTCGTTACCCACTCTCACAGCCAACTCGGGCTGTGCTCTGAGTACGAGGCTTTGGGAGCAGTAGCGTCAAGTGGACTGATTCTCCCATGGAGTAGGACGGTGTGTTTGGCGTCACACACGGCACAGTTCATGAGTACCATACATCCCAGGCCCAGCAGCCGCTGTAGTGGCGCACCAGACACCAAGGTCACGAAGGCGGGGAGGACGGTGTGTCCTGACACCAGTGACAACGTCTCTGACATCAGGAAGCTCAACCTCTTTCGTCCTCATGTTTAGAATCTTTGTGTGTCCTACGCGATGTCAGCAGACGATCATTCTCTTAACTACACTTGCGTCATCTCAAACTTTCCAAGTTTTCTAGCTACGCAGTGACGCAAGAAGAAGCGCGGCGTCAACAAATCGAGAACGGTTGTAGACGCTAAGGCGAGAGGAGGGAGGCGTAGTCGATCAAAGAACGGTTGTAGGTACGGATGTACGCAATGTTCAACAGCTATTCTAACATCCTCCCATTGTGGCCTAGAGACACCTGAGAGCTGTAGGTGTGTCGGCGGGAGCACCAGATGTTGGTGGGCTGTGCTCCAGGACCTGACCAGTGAGGGAGGAAGACATTGTCCCTGCAATCGGCTGGTGACCCCGCCTCCACGGGCAGGGTTGGTGTACACGACGGGCCTTCATCTTCATCACCATCATTCTTTATCATCATTACCATCATTATCATCATTATCATCATCACCTACATCATCATCATCATTATAATCATCACCTACATCATCATCATCATCATCTTCTTCTTCTTCTTCTTCTTCTTCTTCTTTTTCTTCTTTTTCTTCTTCTTCTTTATCTATTCATTCATTTATCTATTTATTCATTTATTTCATTATTATCTTTTTCCTTCTTCTTATTTGAGGAAGAAATGAAAGATGAAAGTCAGAAGTTTAGAAATCATACTCAAAAGTCGTACCGTCGTGCTCAAGGGTCGTACCGTCGTGCTCAAGGGTCGTACTGTCGTGCTCAAGGGTCGTACCGTCGTGCTCAAGGGTCGTACTGTCGTGCTCAAGGGTCGTAACGTCGTGCTCAAGGGTCGTACCGTCGTGCTCAAGGATCGTACCGTCGTGCTCAAGGGTCATACTTTCGTGCTCAAGGGTCGTACCGTCGTGCTCAAGGATCGTACCGTCGTGCTCAAGGGTCATACTTTCGTGCTCAAGGGTCGTACCGTCGTGCTCAAGGGTCGTACCGTCGTGCTCAAGGGTCGTACCGTCGTGCTCAAGGAGTTTAAAGTCACGGAGGTGACTGGTGTTCGGTGACGGAGATGGCGTACATCCAGAGGCGCCTCATGGGTGGCACAGGCATATTACATACGGTGTAGTACAATGTATGCGTGTCCTGGTTCGACCTGCGTATGACGGGGATGCAGCTAGGGGTACGAGTAATGCCGGAAGCGTATATCCTCGGCGTGGTTGGCGTACGCGATCATTCTGCTACCGAAGCTCTCAGTAACGGAAGTCAAATAAGTCTTGATGGCCATCATCATAATCTGTAATTATGAGATATCCTTAATATGATTAATGTCCAATAGGAGTATAATTGATATTACTGCGTATGATATATATTACTGAGTACAGCTGATATCACTGAGTTTTGGGTATAACTGATAGTGAGTATGATTGATACTATTAATGTCAAATAGGAGTATAATTGATATTACTGCGTATAATATATATTACTGAGTATAATTGATATCACTGAGTTTTGAGTATAACTGATATTGAGTATAATTGATACTATTAATGTCAAATAGGAGTATAATTGATATTACTGCGTATGATATATATTACTGAGTATAATTGATATCACTGAGTTTTGGGTATAACTGATATTGAGTATAATTGATACTATTAATGTCAAATAGGAGTATAATTGATATTACTGCGTATAATGTATATTACTGAGTATAGCTGATATGACTGAGTTTTGGGTATAACTGATAGTGAGTATAATTGATACTATTATGCATAACTAATATTGACAATGAACTGAATGTTTTCCAGACAAAAAAAAAAAAAACGTTTAGTTCGCTCTACCTCCATCATAATGATATTTCCAGCACTATATATTGTCATGCTGGTACATGACGACCAAGGAAATGATGTAGTGACACTTGCACATATTATCATTGTTATTATTATTGTCATTATTATTCAGTATGAAATAAAAAAACTGATGTTTGGAAGTTAATATCGACAAGATATTACGTTCTGAAATTTTACCCTTTCTGCGGTGAACCATTATTCAAAGTACTGTGATCGGGGCCTGAACATGCAGGAGGGTGAAAGGCAGGGCAAGGAATAGAGTGAATTGGATCGATGTGGTATACCGGGGTCGACGTGCTGTCAATGGATTGAATCAGGGCATGTGAAGCGTCTGGGGTAAACCATGGAAAGCTGTGTAGGTATGTATATTTGCGCGTGTGGACGTATGTATATACATGTGTATGGGGGTGCGTTGGGCCATTTCTTTCGTCCGTTTCCTTGCGCTACCTCGCAAACGCGGGAGACAGCGACAAAGCAAAAAAAGAAAAAAAAAAGAAAAAATATATATATATATATATATATATATATATATATATATATATATATATATATATATACATATATATATGTATATATATATGGGGATAGGGGATTAAGAATACTTCCCACGTATTCCCTGCGTGTTGTAGAAGGCGACTAAAAGGGGAGGGAGCGGGGGGCTGGAAATCCTCCCCTCTCGTTTTTTTTTTTTTTTTTTTTTTTTTCCAAAAGAAGGAACAGAGGGGGCCAGGTGAGGATATTCCGAAAAAGGCCCAGTCCTCTGTTCTTAACGCTACCTCGCTAATGCGGGAAATGGCGAATAGTTTGAAAAAAAATATATATATATATATATATATATATATATATATATATATATATATATATATATATATATATATATATATACACAACGGAGACACGTAGCTAGGACGCCATTAGGTAAACAAGTGATTACCCGAATGTAGGTCAGGTGCGTTCAAGTCTGGCAACAAGCGTATCATAAACTTATTATGTGGACAAGAAAGGGAACTGTTTACAACTTTTGTCAACAATAAAGTTATGCAATTTGTATAGACCTTCAACGATATGAAGGTTGTAATTCTTTGCGTATTTGATAATATATATATATATATATATATATATATATATATATATATATATATATATATATATATATATATATATATATATTATCCCTGGGGATAGGGGAGAAAGAATACTTCCCACGTATTCCCTGCGTGTCGTAGAAGGCGACTAAAAGGGGAGGGAGCGGGTGGCTGGAAATCCTCCCCTCTCGTTTTTTTTTTAATTTTCCAAAAGAAGGAACAGAGAAGGGGGCCAGGTGAGGATTTTCCCTCTAAGGCCCAATCCTCTGTTCTTAATGCTACCTCGCAAATGCGGGAAATGGCGAATCGTATAAAAAAAAAAAAAAATATATATATATATATATATATATATATATATATATATATATATATATATATATATATATAAAGTATAATAAAATAAAAATGTATATATATATATATATATATATATATATATATATATATTTTTTTTTTTCTTCTTTTTTTGCTTTGTCGCTGTCTCCCGCGTTTGCGAGGTAGCGCAAGGAAACAGACGAAAGAAATGGCCCAACCCACCCCCATACACATGTATATACATACGCCCACACACGCAAATATACATACCTACACAGCTTTCCATGGTTTACCCCAGACGCTTCACATGCCTTGATTCAATCCACTGACAGCACGTCAACCCCGGTATACCACATCGACCCAATTCACTCTATTCCTTGCCCTCCTTTCACCCTCCTGCATGTTCAGGCCCCGATCACACAAAATCTTTTTCACTCCATCTTTCCACCTCCAATTTGGTCTCCCTCTTCTCCTCGTTCCCTCCACCTCCGACACATATATCCTCTTGGTCAATCTTTCCTCACTCATTCTCTCCATGTGCCCAAACCATTTCAAAACACCCTCTTCTTCTCTCTCAACCACGCTCTTTTTATTTCCACACATCTCTCTTACCCTTACGTTACTTACTCGATCAAACCACCTCACACCACACATTGTCCTCAAACATCTCATTTCCAGCACATCCATCCTCCTGCGCACAACTCTATCCATAGCCCACGCCTCGCAACCATACAACATTGTTGGAACCACTATTCCTTCAAACATACCCATTTTTGCTTTCCGAGATAATGTTCTCGACTTCCACACATTCTTCAAGACTCCCAGAATTTTCGCCCCCTCCCCCACCCTATGATCCACTTCCGCTTCCATGGTTCCATCCGTTGCCAGATCCACTCCCAGATATCTAAAACACTTCACTTCCTCCAGTTTTTCTCCATTCAAATTCACCTCCCAGTTGACTTGACCCTCAACCCTACTGTACCTAATAACCTTGCTCTTATTCACATTTACTCTTAACTTTCTTCTTTCACACACTTTACCAAACTCAGTCACCAGCTTCTGCAGTTTCTCACATGAATCAGCCACCAGCGCTGTATCATCAGCGAACAACAACTGACTCACTTCCCAAGCTCTCTCATCCCCAACAGACTTTATACTTGCCCCTCTTTCCAAAACTCTTGCATTCACCTCCCTAACAACCCCATCCATAAACAAATTAAACAACCATGGAGACATCACACACCCCTGCCGCAAACCTACATTCACTGAGAACCAATCACTTTCCTCTCTTCCTACACGTACACATGCCTTACATCCTCGATAAAACTTTTCACTGCTTCTAACAACTTTCCTCCCACACCATATATTCTTAATACCTTCCACAGAGCATCTCTATCAACTCTATCATATGCCTTCTCCAGATCCATAAATGCTACATACAAATCCATTTGCTTTTCTAAGTATTTCTCACATACATTCTTCAAAGCAAACACCTGATCCACACATCCTCTACCACTTCTGAAACCACACTGCTCTTCCCCAATCTGATGCTCTGTACATGCCTTCACCCTCTCAATCAATACCCTCCCATATAATTTACCAGGAATACTCAACAAACTTATACCTCTGTAATTTGAGCACTCACTCTTATCCCCTTTGCCTTTGTACAATGGCACTATGCACGCATTCCGCCAATCCTCAGGCACCTCACCATGAGTCATACATACATTAAATAACCTTACCAACCAGTCAATATTACAGTCACCCCCTTTTTTAATAAATTCCACTGCAATACCATCCAAACCTGCTGCCTTGCCGGCTTTCATCTTCCGCAAAGCTTTTACTACCTCTTCTCTGTTTACCAAATCATTTTCCCTAACCCTCTCACTTTGCACACCACCTCGACCAAAACACCCTATATCTGCCACTCTATCATCAAACACATTCAACAAACCTTCAAAATACTCACTCCATCTTCTCACATCACCACTACTTGTTATCACCTCCCCATTTTCGCCCTTCACTGAAGTTCCCATTTGCTCCCTTGTCTTACGCACTTTATTTACCTCCTTCCAGAACATCTTTTTATTCTCCCTAAAATTTAATGATACTCTCTCACCCCAACTCTCATTTGCCCTTTTTTTCACCTCTTGCACCTTTCTCTTGACCTCCTGTCTCTTTCTTTTATACATCTCCCACTCAATTGCATTTTTTCCCTGCAAAAATCGTCCAAATGCCTCTCTCTTCTCTTTCACTAATACTCTTACTTCTTCATCCCACCACTCACTACCCTTTCTAATCAACCCACCTCCCACTCTTCTCATGCCACAAGCATCTTTTGCGCAATCCATCACTGATTCTCTAAATACATCCCATTCCTCCCCCACTCCCCTTACTTCCATTGTTCTCACCTTTTTCCATTCTGTACTCAGTCTCTCCTGGTACTTCCTCACACAAGTCTCCTTCCCAAGCTCACTTACTCTCACCACCCTCTTCACCCCAACATTCACTCTTCTTTTCCGAAAACCCATACAAATCTTCACCTTAGCCTCCACAAGATAATGATCAGACATCCCTCCAGTTGCACCTCTCAGCACATTAACATCCAAAAGTCTCTCTTTCGCGCGCCTGTCAATTAACACGTAATCCAATAACGCTCTCTGGCCGTCTCTCCTACTTACATAAGTATACTTATGTATATCTCGCTTTTTAAACCAGGTATTCCCAATCATCAGTCCTTTTTCAGCACATAAATCTACAAGCTCTTCACCATTTCCATTTACAACACTGAACACCCCATGTATACCAATTATTCCCTCAACTGCCACATTACTCACCTTTGCATTCAAATCACCCATCACTATAACCCGGTCTCGTGCATCAAAACCACTAACACACTCATTCAGCTGCTCCCAAAACACTTGCCTCTCATGATCTTTCTTCTCATGCCCAGGTGCATATGCACCAATAATCACCCATCTCTCTCCATCAACTTTCAGTTTTACCCATATTAAGCGAGAATTTACTTTCTTACATTCTATCACATACTCCCACAACTCCTGTTTCAGGAGTAGTGCTACTCCTTCCCTTGCTCTTGTCCTCTCACTAACCCCTGACCTTACTCCCAAGACATTCCCAAACCACTCTTCCCCTTTACCCTTGAGCTTCGTTTCACTCAGAGCCAAAACATCCAGGTTCCTTTCCTCAAACATACTACCTATCTCTCCTTTTTTCACATCTTGGTTACATCCACACACATTTAGGCACCCCAATCTGAGCCTTCGAGGAGGATGAGCACTCCCCGCGTGACTCCTTCTTCTGTTTCCCATTTTAGAAAGTTAAAAAGAATACAAGGAGGGGAGGATTTCTGGCCCCCCGCTCCCGTCCCCTCTAGTCGCTTTCTACGACACGCGAGGAATACGTGGGAAGTATATATATATATATATATATATATATATATATATATATACATATATATATATATATATATATATATATATATATATATATATATATATATATATATATATATATATATATATATTATCCCTGGGGATAGGGGAGAAAGAATACTTCCCACGTATTCCCTGCGTGTCGTACAAGGCGACTAAAAGGGGAGGGAGCGGGGGGCTGGAAATCCTCCCCTCTCAATTTTTTTTTAATTTTCCAAAAGAAGGAACAGAGAAGGGGGCCAGGTGAGGATATTCCCGCAGTGGCCCAGTTCTCTGTTCTTAACGCTACCTCGCTAACGCGGGAAATGGCGAATAGTTTGAAAAAAAAAAAAAAAAAATATATATATATATATATATATATATATATATATATATATATTCATATATATATATATATATATATATATATATATATATATATATATATATATATATATATATATATATATATAATCTTTTAAAAGACTTTCATGGTTATAAAAAGAAACTTGGCTGCACTACAAGAACCGCCGGACATACCCAGGAAATTGGAACCGGCTGCGTTTTCGTTCAGCATTTTTTGTTGACCAATTTTGGCCTTACGGAATTCGGCAGGTATTTGCACCTGCACCTGGACCTGTCACCTGTATTTCGACCGACTACCTGTACCTGCACCTGAGTATCTGGACCTGCCACCTTCGCCTGTATTTTCTGGACCTGCCACCTACACCTGGAACTCCAGCCTGCACCTGGTCCTGCTACCTGCACTTAGACCTGAGGAATGATAACTCCAGTCACCTGCACCTTAACCTGGACCTGCTACCTGCACCTGGACCTGCTACCTGCACCTGGACTTGCTACCTGCACCTGGACCTACTACCTTGACCCGCCACCTGCATCTGGACCTACCACCTGTACCTGGATCCGCCACCTGCACCTGGACCTGCTACCTGCACCTGGACCTACTACCTGCACCTACTACCTGCACCTGCACCTACTACCTGCACCTGCACCTGCCACCTGCACCTGGACTTGAAGAATTATAAGACGCAAACACAACTGAACATTGTCACTTCTCGATTATTTCACAAGAAATGTATTTCTTCTAATGAGATATTGTATGAGGCTGGGAATATTGGTATCCTTGAAGTGCCAGACTGGGATATGCAATACTCGTGATACGTCAAACAACCATTTGTCACTCGTACGTTCTCTGTTATCATCTCCTCCCTCACTGCGCTCGTGCGCGTGCCCAACACTATACCAAAATACAGCTTCGTCGTACAAAGAATCATTATCTGGAAGACCGTCGTATCTTTGCATATATTATTTCTTGTACTGGGTCACTACAGGATCTAACTTACGACAGTTAGCGGGTAGCGTTCCTGATGCAGTCACGGGCACACACACACACACACACACACACACACACACACATATATATATATATATATATATATATATATATATATATATATATATATATATATATATATATAATCCCTGGGGATAGGGGATTAAGAATACTTCCCACGTATTCCCTGCGTGTCGTAGAAGGCGACTAAAAGGGGAGGGAGCGGGGGGCTGGAAATCCTCCCCTTTCGTTTTTTTTTTAATTTTCCAAAAGAAGGAACAGAGAAGGGGGCCAGGTGAGGATTTTCCCTCTAAGGCCCAATCCTCTGTTCTTAATGCTACCTCGCAATGCGGAAATGGCGAATCGTATAAAAAAAAAAAAAAATATATTATATATATATATATATATATATATATATATAATATATATATATATATATATATAAAGTATAATAAAATAAAAATGTATATATATATAATATATATATATATATATATATATATTTTTTTTTTCTTTTTTTTTGCTTTGTCGCTGTCTCCCGCGTTTGCGAGGTAGCGCAAGGAAACAGACGAAAGAAATGGCCCAACCCACCCCCATACACATGTATATACATACGCCCACACACGCAAATATACATACCTACACAGCTTTCCATGGTTTACCCCAGACGCTTCACATGCCTTGATTCAATCCACTGACAGCACGTCAACCCCGGTATACCACATCGACCCAATTCACTCTATTCCTTGCCCTCCTTTCACCCTCCTGCATGTTCAGGCCCCGATCACACAAATCTTTTTCACTCCATCTTTCCACCTCCAATTTGGTCTCCCTCTTCTCCTCGTTCCCTCCACCTCCGACACATATATCCTCTTGGTCAATCTTTCCTCACTCATTCTCTCCATGTGCCCAAACCATTTCAAAACACCCTCTTCTGCTCTCTCAACCACGCTCTTTTTATTTCCACACATCTCTCTTACCCTTACGTTACTTACTCGATCAAACCACCTCACACCACACATTGTCCTCAAACATCTCATTTCCAGCACATCCATCCTCCTGCGCACAACTCTATCCATAGCCCACGCCTCGCAACCATACAACATTGTTGGAACCACTATTCCTTCAAACATACCCATTTTTGCTTTCCGAGATAATGTTCTCGACTTCCACACATTCTTCAAGACTCCCAGAATTTTCGCCCCCTCCCCCACCCTATGATCCACTTCCGCTTCCATGGTTCCATCCGCTGACAGATCCACTCCCAGATATCTAAAACACTTCACTTCCTCCAGTTTTTCTCCATTCAAATTCACCTCCCAGTTGACTTGACCCTCAACCCTACTGTACCTAATAACCTTGCTCTTATTCACATTTACTCTTAACTTTCTTCTTTCACACACTTTACCAAACTCAGTCACCAGCTTCTGCAGTTTCTCACATGAATCAGCCACCAGCGCTGTATCATCAGCGAACAACAACTGACTCACTTCCCAAGCTCTCTCATCCCCAACAGACTTTATACTTGCCCCTCTTTCCAAAACTCTTGCATTCACCTCCCTAACAACCCCATCCATAAACAAATTAAACAACCATGGAGACATCACACACCCCTGCCGCAAACCTACATTCACTGAGAACCAATCACTTTCCTCTCTTCCTACACGTACACATGCCTTACATCCTCGATAAAACTTTTCACTGCTTCTAACAACTTTCCTCCCACACCATATATTCTTAATACCTTCCACAGAGCATCTCTATCAACTCTATCATATGCCTTCTCCAGATCCATAAATGGTACATACAAATCCATTTGCTTTTCTAAGTATTTCTCACATACATTCTTCAAAGCAAACACCTGATCCACACATCCTCTACCACTTCTGAAACCACACTGCTCTTCCCCAATCTGATGCTCTGTACATGCCTTCACCCTCTCAATCAATACCCTCTCCTGTAATTTACCAGGAATACTCAACAAACTTATACCTCTGTAATTTGAGCACTCACTCTTATCCCCTTTGCCTTTGTACAATGGCACTATGCACGCATTCCGCCAATCCTCAGGCACCTCACCATGAGTCATACATACATTAAATAACCTTACCAACCAGTCAATATTACAGTCACCCCCTTTTTTAATAAATTCCACTGCAATACCATCCAAACCTGCTGCCTTGCCGGCTTTCATCTTCCGCAAAGCTTTTACTACCTCTTCTCTGTTTACCAAATCATTTTCCCTAACCCTCATCACTTTGCACACCACCTCGACCAAAACACCCTATATCTGCCACTCTATCATCAAACACATTCAACAAACCTTCAAAATACTCACTCCATCTCCTTCTCACATCACCACTACTTGTTATCACCTCCCCATTTTCGCCCTTCACTGAAGTTCCCATTTGCTCCCTTGTCTTACGCACTTTATTTACCTCCTTCCAGAACATCTTTTTATTCTCCCTAAAATTTAATGATACTCTCTCACCCCAACTCTCATTTGCCCTTTTTTTCACCTCTTGCACCTTTCTCTTGACCTCCTGTCTCTTTCTTTTATACATCTCCCACTCAATTGCATTTTTTCCCTGCAAAAATCGTCCAAATGCCTCTCTCTTCTCTTTCACTAATACTCTTACTTCTTCATCCCACCACTCACTACCCTTTCTAAGCAACCCACCTCCCACTCTTCTCATGCCACAAGCATCTTTTGCGCAATCCATCACTGATTCTCTAAATACATCCCATTCCTCCCCCACTCCCCTTACTTCCATTGTTCTCACCTTTTTCCATTCTGTACTCAGTCTCTCCTGGTACTTCCTCACACAAGTCTCCTTCCCAAGCTCACTTACTCTCACCACCCTCTTCACCCCAACATTCACTCTTCTTTTCCGAAAACCCATACAAATCTTCACCTTAGCCTCCACAAGATAATGATCAGACATCCCTCCAGTTGCACCTCTCAGCACATTAACATCCAAAAGTCTCTCTTTCGCGCGCCTGTCAATTAACACGTAATCCAATAACGCTCTCTGGCCGTCTCTCCTACTTACATAAGTATACTTATGTATATCTCGCTTTTTAAACCAGGTATTCCCAATCATCAGTCCTTTTTCAGCACATAAATCTACAAGCTCTTCACCATTTCCATTTACAACACTGAACACCCCATGTATACCAATTATTCCCTCAACTGCCACATTACTCACCTTTGCATTCAAATCACCCATCACTATAACCCGGTCTCGTGCATCAAAACCACTAACACACTCATTCAGCTGCTCCCAAAACACTTGCCTCTCATGATCTTTCTTCTCATGCCCAGGTGCATATGCACCAATAATCACCCATCTCTCTCCATCAACTTTCAGTTTTACCCATATTAAGCGAGAATTTACTTTCTTACATTCTATCACATACTCCCACAACTCCTGTTTCAGGAGTAGTGCTACTCCTTCCCTTGCTCTTGTCCTCTCACTAACCCCTGACCTTACTCCCAAGACATTCCCAAACCACTCTTCCCCTTTACCCTTGAGCTTCGTTTCACTCAGAGCCAAAACATCCAGGTTCCTTTCCTCAAACATACTACCTATCTCTCCTTTTTTTCACATCTTGGTTACATCCACACACATTTAGGCACCCCAATCTGAGCCTTCGAGGAGGATGAGCACTCCCCGCGTGACTCCTTCTTCTGTTTCCCATTTTAGAAAGTTAAAAAGAATACAAGGAGGGGAGGATTTCTGGCCCCCCGCTCCCGTCCCCTCTAGTCGCTTTCTACGACACGCGAGGAATACGTGGGAAGTATATATATATAATATATATATATATATATATATATATATATATACAATATATATATATATAATATATATATATATATATAATATATATATATATATATATATATATATATATATATATATATTATCCCTGGGGATAGGGGAGAAAGAATACTTCCCACGTATTCCCTGCGTGTCGTACAAGGCGACTAAAAGGGGAGGGAGCGGGGGCTGGAAATCCTCCCCTCTCAATTTTTTTTTAATTTTCCAAAAGAAGGAACAGAGAAGGGGGCCAGGTGAGGATATTCCCTCAGTGGCCCAGTTCTCTGTTCTTAACGCTACCTCGCTAACGCGGGAAATGGCGAATAGTTTGAAAAAAAAAAAAAAAAAAATATATATATATATATATATATATATATATATATATATATATATATTCATATATAATATATATATATATATATATATATATATATATATATATATATATATATATATATATATATAATCTTTTAAAAGACTTTCATGGTTATAAAAAGAAACTTGGCTGCACTACAAGAACCGCCGGACATACCCAGGAAATTGGAACCGGCTGCGTTTTCGTTCAGCATTTTTTGTTGACCAATTTTGGCCTTACGGAATTCGGCAGGTATTTGCACCTGCACCTGGACCTGTCACCTGTATTTCGACCGACTACCTGTACCTTCACCTGAGTATCTGGACCTGCCACCTTCGCCTGTATTTTCTGGACCTGCCACCTACACCTGGAACTCCAGCCTGCACCTGGTCCTGCTACCTGCACTTAGACCTGAGGAATGATAACTCCAGTCGCCTGCACCTTAACCTGGACCTGCCACCTGCACCTGGACCTGCTACCTGCACCTGGAACTGCTACCTGCACCTGGACCTACTACCTTGACCCGCCACCTGCATCTGGACCTACCACCTGTACCTGGATCCGCCACCTGCACCTGGACCTGCTACCTGCACCTGGACCTACTACCTGCACCTACTACCTGCACCTGCACCTACTACCTGCACCTGCACCTGCCACCTGCATCTGGACTTGAAGAATTATAAGACGCAAACACAACTGAACATTGTCACTTCTCGATTATTTCACAAGAAATGTATTTCTTCTGATGAGATATTGTATGAGGCTGGGAATATTGGTATCCTTGAAGTGCCAGACTGGGATATGCAATACTCGTGATACGTCAAACAACCATTTGTCACTCGTACGTTCTCTGTTATCATCTCCTCCCTCACTGCGCTCGTGCGCGTGCCCAACACTATACCAAAATACAGCTTCGTCGTACAAAGAATCATTATCTGGAAGACCGTCGTATCTTTGCATATATTATTTCTTGTACTGGGTCACTACAGGATCTAACTTACGACAGTTAGCGGGTAGCGTTCCTGATGCATTCACGAGCACACACACACACACACACACACACACACACACACACACACACACACACACACACACACATATATATATATATATATATATATATATATATATATATATATATATATATATATATATATATAATCCCTGGGGATAGGGGATTAAGAATACTTCCCACGTATTCCCTGCGTGTCGTAGAAGGCGACTAAAAGGGGAGGGAGCGGGGGACTGGAAATCCTCCCCTCTCGTTTTTCTCCAAAAGAAGGAACAGAGTGGGGCCAGGTGAGGATATTCCAAAAAAGGCCCAGTCCTCTGTTCTTAACGCTACCTCGCTAACGCGGGAAATGGCGACTAGTTTAAAGAAAAAAAAAAAAAAAAAAAAAAATATATATATATATATATATATATATATATATATATATATATCATTAATGGGATGGCCTTGATTAAGGCCTCAGCTGGCGGTGCCGTCCCAGCTGGCAAAAAAAAATTGTTTTCTGGTGTCGCACAGGACACATGGCTGGGCGTCTAATGTTGTACTGGAGGACGTGATGTGTCTGTTGTCACATCAAGTCGGCTGTGATGACTGCAGTGTTCTCACGTGTTGCGTATGTGGGGTGGAGGTGGAGCCTTGCACCGGTTTGGTCGACACGTCTGGAAACCCGTTGCTTCCTTAAGCCTCCCCGTGTACACTATCCTCACCTCCGTTCCTCTTCTACTCCCCTCGACTTCAAAGAACTGGTGTACCTTAACACCTTACACCCTCACTTATCCTCCTTCCTCCTAATGTTGGCAGGTCGAGATCTTCCTTCCTGCCAACATAACTTATTCCGAGCGGATTAGCTCGCGAGACGATCATTTATATGACTTAGGTTCGAATCCCGCGCACCATACAGTCATTCCACAATTCTGACACTGTCCTCCTTGCATCCTGTATACTTTAGCATATCCAGGTACTTCCTGAAGCGTAGAATTTGAAACTACTACAGTAAATATCCGAACTTGTGTCGTATTCCTATCTTCGACAAGAAATCGTTTTTTCATTATTTCACCGTCATTTTCTAACGAGGGCGGAAAGGGTATGGATTCTTGTTAGCAAGACTTTACAATGTTGGGAGGTTGCTGGTACCACACCTGTACCAACCAGTCTTCAGGATCACCGTAACAGTTGGCTGGAGAGAATGTGTCTTCAGAAATCCTTCTCGGTCATACTGCAGTCCAGACGCCCGTCCCTCCGTTAAGATCGAGCGGGTAAAGTAACATAGATAGAGAGCGGGGCCACAATGAACGTAGGTGGCATAGTCATGTACACATGACACACACACACACACACACACACACACGCACACACACACACACACACACACACACACACACACTAATGTTCCCGTTACACTGACTTTTATCTGTAGGTGCAACTTTCCTTACACATTATGTTGTATAACGCACGTTATATACAGGTGGTATGAGTTGCGCGTATTTTCTACGTCTCAAATCTCCACAAAGAAAACGTGAGTTTGGATGGTGTGACATGAACACCCTTCAGCTCGACTATATGACCTTAGCTTATGATCGCCTGTCCTTCGGTCATGCTATCTCTTTAAGGGTAGCACAGTCGTGCTCAAGGTGGGTCCCGGCGTGCTGATGGAGTTAGTAGAAAGTGGACAAAAACCAGAAATGAGAAGACAGGTCATTGCTCGAGTGTATTGACAAACATGGCGTAGCGCTTTGTGTTGCTGACCATGATGATTTCACGGGCCGCCCAGGGTCGAGTCTTCCCTCGTTCGAATCCTTGTCGTAGCAGCCAGTCCACAGTTAACCCAGCTGTTCATCTTCCCTCGAAGCTGGTCGGTAAAATGGGTACCCGAACTAGGGTCGAGCGCATAGGTTTGAACCCTGGTTGCGGCAGTGGGTCCACGTCAACCCAGCTGTTCATCCACATCTAGGGGCTGGTCGATAAAATCGTTAGTTTTTTTTTTTTTTTTTTTCAAAAGAAGGAACAGAGAAGGGGGCCAGGTGAGGATATTCCCTCAAAGGCCTAGTCCTCTGTTCTTAACGCTACCTCGCTATCGCGGGAAATGGCGAATAGTATGAAAGAAAGAAAAGATATATATATATATATATATATATATATATATATATATATATATATATATATATATATATATATATATATATATATATATCGTTTAATGGTATGGCCTCAAATGATGAGGGCCTCAGCTGCCCTTGCTGCCTCAGTCATGTGAGCAGATAGATGGACTGGGATCACACGAACGTGGGAGAGTGAAAAACACTGATGTAAAGACCGACGTTATACACTGAGGAGTTCGTGTGTTTTTGTGGCTTTTGGGTGAAAGAGAGATGAGGACTTGAGACACTCCTTCTTGGGTTCGATGAAGGGGTGGGAAGGGTACAGCTGTAGTAAGAGTGAAATACGAGACTCAGTGAAGCTGGAAGGTCACCTGAAGGAAATTTTACAAATGCAAATCCTGATGACACTTGGAAGGATATCTGGAATATCTAGATGATGAAAAATGAAAAGGGAATCGAGTCGCAAGTCAAAACTGTGATGGAATCACAACCAGAGTTATGAATTAGGAAAGATCTGCGGTGGAAGAGGCACGTCAAAGCCCATGTTGCGTTCTCAAATACAACATTCAGTCTTAGAGTTGGCAGACATGTTGACACATTTTTGCTGTTACCTCTAAGAGGTGAGGGACCAAGCCTCGACACTCCGATTTGAATCAGAGGCAAATAGTCAAAGGAATAGGCATGTACTGTGGCGACTTTGTGGGTAGAGATAGTAATGGTAGACTTAGAGAAATCTCGAAATCTTTCAAGGGAGTAAAGTAGATCAGCAATACGGCCCGGGGTCATCCTCACTGGTGAAATCCAGGTGTCACAGAGCAGGTAGAGATACTGCTGGGGTAGAATCTCTATGGTAGGCGTCAGGTGAGGATCATGGGGTTGAGTTATGATGGGAGATGATCATCTAGATCACGCGCAGATGTTGCTCTGCAGGGTGCGCAGCCAAGGAGAATGTCCTTCGTTGGTGGGTATGTAGTTGGCGAGGCCAGGGCGCGTGAGAGGCGGAAGACTGCGGTTTGCAACTTCATTTTGAGTTATTTGTATCCGGAGCAGAAGGATTGCTGTTGTTAGCCTTCCAAATAAAAGATTATTTTCGATCCAGAAACTTGTCCGCACTTGTGGTTGTTGGTGGTGCATATTGTCAGGATGTGTGCACCATGCCTGTGTCTTGTTCCGAGTTAGATTTGCATTATTTGTGTGGTTTTTGCTGTACTCTGAGACATCGGCATGAAAAATTTTGACCAGGCTGAAAAGGATACACTCCCTGTCAGGGTAGGCTGGCGAGATGACCAGAACTGCTCCACGAATAACGTATGTGGCTGTGCTCCTCCCGCAGGTGGGAAGCGGGTGGTGGTGCTCCTCCCGCAGGTGGGAAGCGGGTGGTGGTGCTCCTCCCGCAGGTGGGAAGCGGGTGGTGGTGCTCCTCCCGCAGGTGGGAAGCGGGTGGTGGTGCTCCTCCCGCAGGTGGGAAGCGGGTGGTGGTGCTCCTCCCGCAGGTGGGAAGCGGGTGGTGGTGCTCCTCCCGCAGGTGGGAAGCGGGTGGTGGTGCTCCTCCCGCAGGTGGGAAGCGGGTGGTGGTGCTCCTCCCGCAGGTGGGAAGCGGGTGGTGGTGCTCCTCCCGCAGGTGGGAAGCGGGTGGTGGTCCTCCTCCCGCAGGTGGGAAGCGGGTGGTGGTCCTCCTCCCGCAGGTGGGAAGCGGGTGGTGGTGCTCCTCCCGCAGGTGGGAAGCGGGTGGTGGTGCTCCTCCCGCAGGTGGGAAGCGGGTGGTGGTGCTCCTCCCGCAGGTGGGAAGCGGGTGGTGGTGCTCCTCCCGCAGGTGGGAAGCGGGTGGTGGTGCTCCTCCCGCAGGTGGGAAGCGGGTGGTGGTCCTCCTCCCGCAGGTGGGAAGCGGGTGGTGGTGCTCCTCCCGCAGGTGGGAAGCGGGTGGTGGTGCTCCTCCCGCAGGTGGGAAGCGGGTGGTGGTGCTCCTCCCGCAGGTGGGAAGCGGGTGGTGGTGCTCCTCCCGCAGGTGGGAAGCGGGTGGTGGTGCACCAGAAAGGTGATGGCTAAAGCTTTGCAGACGCCACACTACATCGCTATATTGTAATGCCCGACGATCAGGACCTTAGATGCGGGGAGAGGATAGAGCTCAGGGATGCAAGCAGATGATCCTACAGGAAGAGAAGTGGTGATGGTGTAAGGATGTAAAGGAGGAGCAAGGAGAGGAGGAAGATGAAAGTATGAACCTGGACTCCTGGATGATCTGGTATATAGGTTAGGTTACAGACCAAGTGTGTGAGGTTAACGCTGACGGAGAAAGACCTCTGCTTGTACTCCTTCAGGCTTGCTGTGAGACCCAGTGTCCAAAGCAGCAGGTGTTGTGAACAATGACATTACCAGGAAGAAGTCTCACAGGAAGAGCTCATGATAATGATAGCTTCAGGTCTCTCCAATAACCGGACAGTACAAGATGGCATAACTGGATGAGTGGTCACGACAGCTGATATTTGGCTTCTATTTTGCATTGGCATTAACAAGAAGAGTATAGTGACTAGGGCAATAGGAAATTTCAATCGGCCTGCAAGGACTTTGTATAAGAATATGCACAAGCAGAATCATTGCACAATAACACATCTTAACTAGTACAAGAATTACCTCTACGGTTTCGAGTCTAACCTTACCTTTGTGGAACTCAATTTGTCTACATATTCTCCCCATCATCTTCTTTCAGAAATCTTATCTGTCCAAAGCCACATTAGCCATCTGACCTCTGGTTTTGATTTCTATCCAAGTTTCTGCTCCGTGGAAGGTAATTGTACTATTGCAAGAAAAAAATTTCTCTTCACTTACCTTGTGGATATCAATTCTCCCAGCTTTGAAATTATCTGGCTTAGAATTTGTCTGTCGTCTGTAACTTTGCCTTTATGTTTATGTCTTCCTCCCTCACCATAATTCCTCCAAACTACGTACTTATAACCCTTCAACATCCTGCCATGAAGCGTTGCTATCCTCACATGCTCGTGTTGAAATGCTCTGTGCAGACCATTCCAGTGTACACCACATGGACTGATGAGTCTCTCTCTCAGTCCGAGACCTTCAACCACACAGCAAGCCGCAGCCTTGATTTCTAAAGTCTCCTTCCCGCCGGGAACCCAGATTACGAAGCTTGATTTAATTGTGTTTGCCTGGGTTTCCACCTCGTGCCTGTGTTTGTCTTCTTGTACCCAGTGATCAGAGTCCGTCCGTCAGGGCGGCCCCAGCAGTGCCTCCTTCTCCTCCTCCTCCACACGTCTTATCGTGGCCACGTCTGAGCATCACTGCTTTCATTCACATTGTAATATCTCTTCCTCCCATCCCTCCACTTCCCGTTCTCCCTCTATCCTCAGGCTACCTCATGGGGCTTCCACCTTCCTCCTCGCTATCCATGCCTTTGTTGGCCACTCTCTCTCCTCTCCGTCCTTAATGAAACGCCTTAATATCTCTCTGTCTCTTTACTCCACATCCCAGTTTTAAGAAAAATATTTTTTTCACAGGTTTTTACCCTCCCTCTTGACATTCTGATTTCATATACTCAAAGTGTCACTCGCAGACATAAAGCCTAGTTTCCGCTGCATCCATCGTCCTCACCCTCATCATCTTCCTTGGGAAGGTGGAGATGGGGTGAGGGGGAGGTCGTCTAACACCTGGCCTGTCATCCGACACTCCCTACCACAGCTCTCGTTTCCACACCCCCATCATCACTAACAATGGACCGCACGTAGGTTTATTCTCGGTATCTCACCATACCTCATACAATGACCCTTTGTTCTCAAGATTCAAGCTCGCCTTCTGGAAAGTCGTCGGGGTGTCCTACCAGTGCTTCTGCAGGAAGAGTGGTACCTTTCCCGTGGTTACCGTATGCTGGAGGCAAAAGAAGTTGATGTACTCATTGATTATTTATGTTATTAACTTGTATGTGCGTGTGTGTGTGTGTGTGTGTGTGTGTGTGTGTGTGTGTGTGTGTGTGTGTGTGAATAAAAGTTTTACATCGATTATCCTCACATCCTAATCATCCAACTTTTGAATTCCCTAAGCTACCCACATTCACCTCCTCATCGCTATGTATGTATACACATTCCACATGTACATAAGATCGTAGCTCAAGAGGTGATTCTTCGCCTTCTTCCATACGCCTTTCATATCTAACCTCCAGTTATTCTTGTTCCAGATTTTCTTATGATTTCAATAAACTATTCTTTACTAATGTCTTCGTCGCCTCTTAGCCATCCTCATTTCTTTCGAAGTTGGTAGATCATCAAGGGCCTCTACCCTTCGTGGTTCACTGCAGCAAGCTCTCGTGCTATTCTTGTTGCGTTCCTGTGGACCTCTGTCCAGCAGTTCACTTGTGACTGTAGTGGGAAGACGAAAGTGTTCATAGAGTATTCCAGCTTGAGTCGAATTCTATTTCGTTTTTATCGCCCCAAAACAATCTCACTGTTCAAGTACATAAGAGCAACTTTTGACGTGGACCAAAATCTAAATCTGACTCTCGTACGATTCTAGTTGTCACGTGAAGTTCTGATCATAAGTTCTGATCTCTTTCATAGTTCGACTCTTATTACTTGTCTTCTCAGGAATAATATTCACCGTCCTGTCTATCTAATCTCTTTCTCATCTTCAAGGCCTTGCATAATCAGGTTGAAATTTCACTTTCCATTTGTCAGATGGACTGTTGTCTAGGTGCCTTTGCAATATTCTGCAATCTCTGTCTGCACTCCTCACATGAGTCTAATGTTATCAGCAGACATATTCATGTATGGTTCTGCCTAATCTTGTAAACATTAGTGACCCCAACACCGAGCCCTGAGGCACTTCACTTGTTACCGTCGCCCAGCTTAGATAGGTTGCCCTCACATAACGTGTTCTGAGTTTCCTCCTCGTTACATAGCAGTCACTTCATTCATGTAGCCTTCTGCTGACACCACCTATTTTATATCTATATCTATCTATCTATCTATCTATCTATCTATCTATCTATCTATCTATCTATATATATATATATATATATATATATATATATATATATATATATATATATATATATATGTATGTATGTATATATGTATATATATTGGAAAGGATTACAATTTTGCGCGTGATCAAGTATATTTCTAAGAGTCCACGGGGAAAATGAAACACGATAACTTCCCAAGTGCACTTTCGTGTCATAATCACATCATCAGGGGAGGCACAAGAGAGAAATACAACAGTCAATTGATATATAACGAATAGACGTAGTTAGGGCGCCATTTGGTAAACATGCGATAATCCAAGACAGACAATCGCATGTTTACCAAATGGCGTCCTAGCTACGTCTCCGTTGTATATCAACTGAGTGTTATATTTCTCTCTTGTGTCTCCCCTGATGATGTGATTATTACACGAAAGTGCACTTCGGAACTTATAGTGTTTCATTTTCCCCGTAGATTCTTAGGAATATATATATATATATATATATATATATATATATATATATATATATATATATATATATATATATATATATATATATGAAGGTGAAATAGCACTTCAGTAGGATATCATACAATTTCATTTAACCTGTATTTTTTTTGGAAATGTGATTTTTTTATACATGTGGTACAGCATGCTTCGTGGAGACAATCCACCTCATCAGGTGTCAGTACTTAACAAAGTTATTCAAATCCCAACATCACACTTGAGTCTCGCCGTCCAACACCAGTCTTTATAGACCAGACACTGTCTGCTTTGTCTGGCAGTAACCGTTGTGAGGGAGAGTGATTGAGGAGGGTCAGGTGGCGGTTTTCTTGTTTTGTAAACTGTCTCATAATGATTTGGTTAATGCTAGGGTGGGCTTTGAAATTGCCAGGGGACAAGTTAAAGTCCTTAGTATCAGCAATTAATACAGATTCAATGACGTTGCGTGTGGCATAATCAGCAGAGAGGTATAAAATAACGGGATTTTCAAGATCTATGTTAATGATCATTTTCATGACAATGTTTAGTGATCGCATTTTTGTGGTCATCCCTGCATACTGCATGACGGTGCCAATAACACCTCTCCGTTACAGTTTTACCTATTTGGCCTGTATAGATGTCTTTACATGCCTTGCATTTGACGGCGTAAACACTCCCAATCGTTACAAGAAGCATAAAATGTCTTCCTAGCCTTCCTTTCCTGTAAGCTTTGTCCACAAACCAACTGGGACAATATCACTGCCTAAAGATACGTCTTACGTTACCATCACTTCTCTACCAGGCCTTTACACATGTATAGAAAAATTACATGTTGAATAAACTGGTATGAACTCCTACTGAAGTGCGATTTCACTTTCATGCTATCATAACGGACTATTGTGATCACTATCATCATATATATATATATATATATATATATATATATATATATATATATATATATATATATATATATATATAATAGGTAGATAGATATAGACATAGATAGATAGATGGATAGATAGAGAGAGAGCCAGTGAGCTGGCCTTGATGAGGACACTTAGCAGCTTGTGTCGTCTCATCTAACGTAAAGAAAACGTAACTTTTCTTCATCATTTTGAAGCATTACTCACGTTGAGGCAGATAGTAAATATCACTAGCGATTTGTCAGGGGTCACCGCGCATACTCTGAGTCCAGTTAGTGAGTTGCCGTCTGGACCATCAGCTTTATGAGGGGATCTGCCTCATTCATGAGAACTTCTCAATCCCCGGTACACTCACTCCACCGGGCATCACCCACCTCGCCTCCCCTGGGAAGATTTTGAACCTTTTTAAGTAAACGAACTTTGAAATTTCGTGTTCAGCGAGAGTCAACGTTTTGGAACTTGGTGTTCAACGATAGTTAACACTCTGCATCTTCAAGTTCAGCGAGAGTTAGCATTCTGAAGCTTCGTGTTCATGGAAGGTTAATACTCTGAGACCTCGCGTTAAGCGAGAGTTGATATTCTGAAACTTCTTGTTCAACGAGAGCTAACAGTGAAATTTGATACTCAACGAAAGAAAACACCAAAACTTCGAGTACACTTCTTGTTATGTCAGAGTAAACACTAAAGCTTCGTGTTCAACGAAAGTTAACGCTGCAATACTTCGTGTTCTGTAACAGTTAATACTTTGAATCTTCATGTTCATCGAGTTACAGTTCTGAAACTTAGTGTTCAACGAATCAACAATCTGAAAATTCATGTTCAGCAAGAGGTAATCCTCTGAAGCTTTAATACGAACGAGAATGAACACCCTGAAACTTCGTGATCAACGAGAGTTAACACTCAGAAGCTTTGTGTTCAACGAGAGTTAACACCGCTGTAAACTTCGTGTTCATTTTAGAATTAATCCTCTGAAACATGGTGTTGGGTGATAGGTAACTCTCTGAAACTTGGTGTTCAACAGTTGTTCATCTCTTCACATCCGCCCTTATCTGTGCCATTACATCTTCCTTCTTAGCTCGTTTGTTTCTCGACTGTCAATTTTTTTTCTGTTAATATCACCGCAGAAATCTTAAAGAGGTTCGTTTACCCGTGGCGTCCTGTCTGAGGAGGCGTGTTGTCTCCAGCTAAGGTCAGTTCTCCCCAGTGAGGAAGTCATACCTTTCCTTCCTGGTTACCCACTCCAGCACCTCACACACCACACTGGTCAGGGACACCCGGATGTAGGTAACGCCTCCACCAGGCTTCTTTTCGTTTAGAACAGAGATGACGTTCGCTCCTCACCCACCTCTTTCCATTCCCGTGGCTCTTAGCCTCTGTCTCCTGCGACAGCTTGGACGGTATATCATCTGTCCACACCGTCGGCACAGGTGGTAAAATTTCATCTGGTTCCAGAGCCTCAAAATGGTCAAGACTATTTAGGGTTCTGTTAGTGTGTGTGTTTTCGCTTTGGCTCTTCCTCTAACATATCAGACTTAAAATGAGCTGGTGTGTAACTGGGATAACAAGGGTAATCATGTATATATATATATATATATATATATATATATATATATATATATATATATATATATGTGTGTGTGTGTGTGTGTGTGTGTGTGTGTGTGTGCGTGTATACATATATATATATATATATATATATATATATATATATATATATATATATATATATATATATAAAGAGAGAGAGAGAGAGAGAGAGAGAGAGAGAGAGAGAGAGAGAGTCTACAATTTTCCAAAGGTCATCACAATGAATTTCTACGCTTGGCAGGTCGCCAGTCAATGGCTTACCATATTTTCTTTAAGCACGTCAACCAGCTTAAGGCAGTCAGGGACGTGGAGCTGGACCAGAGCGGGTTCCATCATCAGAAAAGACCCTTAGAAAGCTTCTCCAGTGTACGCTTGCCTCCTCAGACTGGAGTGGGTTCTCTCTGATCCCCCCCGTCTTTCAACATTCGTAATGCATGACGACTCAGGGAGAGGAGTGCATGCTCCACTTCCCGGCCATTTACATGTTCCGTCTGCGTCCAGTTGTCATAACCCTGTTGCAGGCTGTCGCCTCTCCGGCCCCCAGACCGGCTTAAGTCATTCATTCCGTCCTGCAGGTGGCAGCTGCCATACTTAAAGTCTATCTCGTTATCTTTCCTATAACTTGTTTCACGTCTGCGCCCTTACTAGATATGGCATATGGACGTTCATTTACCCACACACTAACGTGATAATTTTTCGTATCACGTTTATAGAATAAAAAGATAAAGAAGGCTTTTACCCTCTCCTGGCCACGAGTAAACTAGATCAAATTTCTACACTTTGATGTTGTTTTTAGATCATGCTGAGCACAATCTCTGTCTGCCATTTACAGCCTTAGCATTTAAACCAGCCTTAGTGTCCAGGTCTTAGGGGATTAAACCGTTCCTCCTTGGGCGAAGAACCTCTTCCATTTCACGATATGTCTACGCATTTCACAGTGTCGCATTATGTTACCTGTAAGACTACGTCCGGCCGGGCACCGTATTTTGTCACAGCCCATTTTCAGCCTGACAAATATAAAGGAATTCAAACAGCAGCTGACCACTGGATCCCTTCGAGTTTTTTGCGTTATTGGAAGAGGTCAGAAACCCACAGATTAGTGCGGTATGAGGAGGTAGGTATGAATACAGAGACATACATAGAAGCTGTTAATTTAGGAGGTGCCAATAATGTTAGTGGTAGACATGAAGTAAAGGAGTTATCAAGACTGTTCTCAAACGCATTTATGGCATTGCTTTCAACCCTTGTGAGGAGGTAAACAGTCCTCCTGAAGAAGAATTTCTTCGCTTTCTTAGAGTTAGAGACATATGCTCACCATGTTGTAACCATCATTATCAGTGAACTCACACAATTCTAGTCTCAAGTAGGTTGTTAGGTCGAGATTATTAATACCTTTGATAGTTTTGAATACCTGTATCAGCTTACCACTTCACCTCTCTTCTACGCCAGATAATAAGCCGTTCAGCAGGAACTCAGAATTTCTTTCTCAGTCCAGGAATCATCTTGGCTGCTGGACGCTGAACATTTTCCGTCGTATCTGTGTCATGTATTAAGCAGGATGACGAAGACTGAACACAATGTTTAAGTTGGGGAGGCATCAGTGTATTGTGAAGAGTGAGAATATATTCGTAGACTTCAGTCCGAAAGTCCTACATATAAATCCAGATATTTTGTTCGACATTTTTGTTACTTCTGTGCAATGCTTCAATGGCTTCAGGTCTTTAGATTATTGCACTTACGTTCATTCGAATATATGTATTTGACTAGAATTCATGTCATAGCTTACCTTTCGTTTTCACTGCGGATATATAAAGCGTTGTATTTGTCCATATTAGAATTCATTCGCTTCTTGTGAGTCCAGACCTTAGGTTGTCTGCGTCAGTTTGAAGGTACAGGCGTTCATTGTCTATTGTTGATTTATTTTCCAGTTTAGTATCGTCTGCAAAATTTCGATATCTTACAATGTAGCTCATTATCGTTATCATTACTGTAAGTCAGAAAGACAGGCCGTCCAAGGACGACAAGGAGTACGGACGGTCTCGTCGGGGAAGCTCTCGCCCCAACGGAACCTTGATACTGCAGGAGCCACAGCGAGGTGGTCCTCGGGTTGTTCGCTTGATCAAATTACTAGATGATAATCACAAGGGAAAGAATCATCACATCACATCAGTCAGTAATCATGTGTCATTGACATTCGTAGAGACTACAGGTCAGGTCTGCTGTGTCTCTATCACCCTTACCTCTTGTCTCTCCCAAGTGCAGCCTGCGTCGGTGACCTGCTCTCGTGCCACAGCAGCCTCACACTTGTCCCCGCCTCTGCCACCATCTGGAAATACTTGTGACCCATTCCTGGTGTGGCACCACACACCATCTTTTATCACGATGCCTTCGTTTGTACCCCTTCTCCGTAGATCGTCTACCTCGATCTCCCGGCGTACTTCCGTCGTACATTTACCCCCTACGAAGCTAGAACATAGATGAGTCTTCGTTGATATTTTAGCGTACGTTTCATCTTGGCCATTTGGTATTTCATTACAATATTACTCTTCCCTTTGCACACACGCGCTCATGTCTCAGCTAGGATGTCCGTCATTCACATTCATTATTCATTTACCTTCATGATTGCGTCTGGATATTTCAATACGACGTCAGTGCCTCTCTTTGTTTACATTTAGATCGGAATTTAGTTTTTCAGTTCAGTTATCTATCTATCCAGTATCTATTCTATTACGATATTTTTTTTCCTAGATATCTGTATTTCCCAACGTGAGATCATATTTTTTTGTCGTTTTTCACCGCCAGAGAGAGAGAGAGAGAGAGAGAGAGAGAGAGAGAGAGAGGGAGGGGGCGCCTGCGGGCGGGCACGTGATGCACACATGCTCACGTTGACGGTTCGTCGGTAGCGCGTTTCGCCAGGTGCACACGAATCTGCCGCCAGTGTTTTCAGAACAGTTGCTTTTTGGAGGGCTTGACCTCGTTGCTCTCTCTCTCTCTCTCTCTCTCTCTCTCTCTCTCTCTCTCTCTCTCTCTCTCTCTCTCTCTCTCATCCGTTTTCTATAAATCTATCTGTCGCCTTCCAGCCCCATGAGCGACACTTCTTTGTTGGGTCACTACCTGCTACATATCCCGTTCCACAGTGGCTGTCCTCTTCCCTTCCATACTCCAACATTCTTTTTACTTTTTTTCCTCATTACGTTCTGCCTCTTAGCCCCTCTCCCACCCCCACCCCCCAAAAAAAGCTCCTCTGTCTCATTATAAATACCTAAATTACCTAAAAGATTATTCAGCTTTACGATTAGTGTTCCTTAATATTCTCTCTTTATATCACTCTCTCTTAATCTCTTGGCCTCGAGTTCACCCTCCACACTGCTCTCCACCTCACCACGGATCACTCGCGTAGACCTGTGCCCGCACGCGTATGATGTGGCTTGACGCCCGCCTCCCTGTGCCGTCCTTGCATCACCCACAGAGAGGTATGGACTGAGGATAGTGTGACATGTTCTCCTCCCGAGGGTCACTCCATCCACTCTGTCGTGCACTAGCTCTCTTCATCATCCCCGCCACGCCAGCGGTAAGCCGGGTATAAATGTGGTGTTGGGTGGGGAGCAGCGGCCAGGAGGGAGGCAGTGGAGAGGAGGAGGAGGAGGAGGAGGATGGTGTCCGTAGGTGTTGCCACTCTTGTGATTGCAAGTGCCTTCATCCCCTCAGGGGAACAGTTCGACAAGGGGACTATTGAGGGTGATGAACTGGCCTTTAACCTGACCCCAAAGCGTCAGGTCAAAGACCGTATTATTATATCCATGAGTCCTACGCACCTTCGCTCATAGGTTTGAGTTCCCGAGGGATTTATCCTCCAGATTGTACGACTATTGTGTATAGATGGATTTCGTCCTTACCATAATCTGCTTCCTCTGTGATCAATCCTGTTGGAGTTGTGACCTACTGAATCTGGACATGTATAGGCCATCTACTGTCGTACTTCAGTAAGCTTGTAAATCAAACCTCTACATTGTCCAAGGGAGTTTTGCACCAGAAAGTGTAAATGTTTCACAAGGAAGGTGATTTACGTTTTGTCAGATGGCTTTGTGTTCCATAATCGTGAGGCCTCTAGTTTTGGAGTGGTTTCATGGGCAGTGTCCTCTCGATGATGATTCTTCCAGCTTCCCTCATTGGTGTGCATATTCCAGCGAGTAAGAGAGTGGGTCATAGTTGGCTTATGATCATCTTTCCCTCGTAACAGCTGAGGTTTAGATAACTCTGTACTTTTCCCGTTTATTTCTCGTTGATAGAAGGTGTAGCGGGGTCTTACGTGCTACCTTGTGTAAGGTTTGCCTCGTCTTCGTGCTTGCTTCTTATGGTCATGTGTATCGCACATCATCACCAGTATGCTGGGTGTATAAGTCGACTTCGTAAACGAATTTCATTTTTCCCCTCCGTTCCCTTTTCATAGCATAACTGAACCTGGATGATGATCTTACTTTTGTTTTTTCCTTTGTCATTTGTTGCACGTAAGTCACCTACATTAGATCACTAGAGGTCTTCCTCCCTCTCCTCTCGCAATTGTACACATCGTCCAACCAGCACCAAAGGCCCTTGTCAGCTCCTCACCACCAACCTATATCTCATTCTCAGTCTTGCCTACAGTAATCCCTGGACTGTTGTTATTCTCCTGCTTTCTCCCACTACGTTGTTGCTGCATCAAGACCTTGACGCACGCGCACCAACGCTGCTTCGCTCTACCAATCCCGTCATCAGATTTCTCCACACTCCTCTTTTTCCCACTCTTGCCTGTGTAGTTTCACGTAACCGAGTTATAACCAACGCGCTTCGATCCAACTCTCTCTACCATCCACTCTGCTGGCTGCATCATCTGTGCATCACATATTCCATGCACTCACTCTACGTTTTCTGTTATATAATGCCACAGCAAAAAATAACTTCCCATCTGACGTTCCCCACAATGGCTCACAGATGAAGTTCGTGTGAGAAACTCAACCGGTTCCCTCATCTCTCAATGCCTAAACGGTCATACAGAAGTGCACAAGATGAGCTGCTTGCTTCCCCATGCCATCTGATGTGGACTGAGACAATTTCCTTCATGTAGCACTTAGTGTCCGCCTCTACCTTGAACTTCAACCTTGGAACACGACGGTACGGCGGCCTTCGAATACGACGCTGCGACGACTGGAAGACAGACCTGACTTTATGGAGGAGACTAGAACCCCCTCTTCCCATGCCCTTAACTTCTCTACTCTTCAACAACCTTGCTCTTTCCTGTCGTCCAACACCGCTTGCCCTCCCCTTTCGTTTCCCCTTGGCTCTCCTCCCTTACTCTCTCCCTTGCTGTACGTTAATCTCCCTGCCTTATCCGCCGTCCTCCCACCTGGTGGCCAGTCAGCAAATACGCTCCATTTTCTATTTCGCGTCACATTGTGACAACTCTCACTACTGTCCCCGTATTGATCGCGGAGCACGGACATATTTTTTTCCTTCGAAAATTGTCCCTATAACTTGTAACAAACGTCATTATTTGCTATATTTGGCGCAGGAGATTTTGATGAAATATAAATCCTGCAGCTTTGGCTCACTCATAGATTAACTGTAAATATGATTTAGGGTGGCGGGAATAATGGTGCTCTATGATTGGTCGTTAATTACGCGGGAAGCCTCGCCCCGGCCAATCCCGTTC
The DNA here is from genome assembly GCF_036320965.1 of Panulirus ornatus. Taxonomy (NCBI): domain Eukaryota; kingdom Metazoa; phylum Arthropoda; class Malacostraca; order Decapoda; family Palinuridae; genus Panulirus; species Panulirus ornatus. Next base: position 3,526,257 of record NC_092241.1, on the reverse strand, counting down.
GTCGCTTCTCTTGCCGCTCGTAATGGGTGTCTGCAAATGGATCACCTGTCAGATTTTCCAGCCAATTTAGTTAAATGTCCAATGAATCTGTGATCAAATATATGGGGCAGTGTAGGAATGACAAGTTGGTTTATGAGAGTTATCGCGCTCCCACGAAATTTAAGTAACGAGTCAATAATGATAATAAATAATTCTCGAACCTCATAAACAATTTACGATATTATTCAAATGAGGCGCCCTCGTGAAATTCACAAAACCGTTCATAGGCATATTTAGTGGAGGGTTTCGTCGGCGTTCGCCTCGTGTCTCGGTTATAGTAACTCTTGAACACGACAATACGACCCTTGAACACGAGGCTTCGACCATTTGTTCAAAGGTGGTGTTCAAAAGGTTCAAGTGTCCTCGTCTGGCACTACTCGCTGGGTTTCGTTGTATTCGAATCACACTCGAGACAGCGCACCAAAGCGGAAACTAATGTCTGAAGACCCTAAGATCATGTACTGTACCAACTGAGTAAACATTCTACTTCTAATGCACCATAGATAAGACCGGTCCAGAGCAGGTGTCAGCTATAGATCGGAGCTGGTTCTGTAGTTCGTTGGTTAGGCTTGAGGTCTGTCAACTGTCAGGGTCGTTACGGCCGTCAACGTCTAGTTACATCCATTAAGGAAATGGAAATCTCCACAAACACCTTCTTCAGGTGTTGAGGGTAATTCTAAGGCCACAGACACTCACTGTGCATGTGGGTCATGTATATTTCTATTCCCAGTTAACACAGATCACAATGGAATTAGTGACGTTTGTCTGTCTGAAGAGGTCAGCGCTGTATGGAACATGGATAAGAAATGTCCACAATGCATCAAATCTATAGATGATAAGAAGAACGAGTGGAATATGAAGTATTGAATAACGTTATCCAGACCATATTCTCATGCAAGACGTGAGTTCGCGCATGTTCGTACTTTACGAAGTCTTGTAACTCTGACTGTAGATGCTCGGTGAATGATCTCATACATAGCAACCACTGACATAAGCCTGACGTCCACTACCTCCGTCTGTGTAGAACGATCTCAATAACCAAGAATTGAATAAGTGAGAAAGATGCTTTCAAGAAAATATCGCGTGCAAGTATTAAGGTTGTGTGAAGATTACTTTTGCCCAAGTATAAGATCTACTTCTCTGCCACCTCACACCAATATTGGTATAGATTATAGACCTTATCATACACAACTTTACCTGCTGGAGTTTCCCACACGTTAGTGATTGGAGATGGATACCAGTATGGTAGGTCATGTACCTGCCCGGAGCTCGGCTATCATGTGTGTGTGTGTGTGTGTGTGTGTGTGTGTGTGTGATTACTATTTGTGTGTTACGGGGAGAGAGTTTTACACTCGTGTTGCCCCATTTCTTAACCTTATATATATATATATATATATATATATATATATATATATATATATATATATATATATATAAGTACCATGTCTACTTACTGTGTACACACACACACACACACGCACACACACACACACACACACACACACACACACACACACACACATACACACACACACACTAGCCTATGCAGGGTACCCATGTTATGGACCAACTCCTGAGGGAGGATGAACATCTGGGTGGACTGTGGACAGGCTGCCGCGATAAGGATTCGAACCTATGCGGATTTGATCCCAGGAGGCGTTTCAGCTGACGCTTTTGTCTCATGTACTTTAGCGAACAAAGACAAAATATTTTTTCTTTCAAATGGTTCAGTTTCGAGCATAAGAAATACCAAATGTATCACCATGAAAATGAATATTTAAATCAAGGCTGTGATATTGCCACTAGTTAGACCACACCTCAAATATGCAGCGCAATTTTGGGCCCTTCTACTTGAGCAGGTATATTCTTAAATTGGAAGCAGTGCAGCGAAGAGCAATTAAATTGATGCGTTCCTTGCGTAACAAACCACATAAGGAAAGACTACGAGAATTATACTTGTTCTCCCTAAGCGAAAGGCGCCGCCAGGGCAATTTAATGGAATGTTTCAAAACATTTAAAGGTTTCAACCACGTCAGTATTGACCATTTCATTACATTAGCGCCAGCATTACCAACGACGAGAAAATGTATTAAGACTCGGAGCTCACGGTTAATATAGGCTGTACGACATTACTGATGCGTGGAATAAGCTCCAAGAACATGCTGTTCAGAGCAGCACTCTTAATATCTTCAAAATCAGACTTGATCATCACCTGTCACTCTCCGGTATTGATTAATACATTTAATCAGTCATCATAACGCAGCGGTAAGCCATGCTACCTTCTCAACCACTGATCTCTCCCTGGCCATGGTGTAGTATCATACCAACATTGATTAACCCACGTCACCTGCTTTGAGAGAGTAAATAAGAGTCACTGTATCATTCTTCAACATCAGGAATAATACAAGGCATGGTAAGTCGAGAGGCTGGAGCTCAAGTTTATCCTCAGTATTGTCTTTATAACATAAAGTGAAGAGATTCATGTCGCTGGTGTTGGGACGCATGATACATTCATGTTAATTCTAACTCTTGACTTTTCTGTAAAATTTCCCTCAGGTTTATCAAACCTGCAAGGTATTTTTTCTACCTGTCTTTCGTCCGGTGTGTGCCGGAGGGAGAGGTGGGTAGGGAGACAGCCTTTGCTTTACCCTCGTTTTCTTTGCAGCTTTCAAGGTGGCTGTTTTATCTTTTTCATGTACGTTAAGGCCAGACCACTTCGCTTGGAACTTGGGTCTGTGTGGTCTGTGTATCTACGTAACTAATTCATAAGAGCAGAGGAAAAGTACCTCAGACAGCAGACTGACCTTTGTTACAAGGATCTTCAAAGAGTAGTCAAAATGCAGAGAGAAAATGTCCTGTCTCGCATGCAACGAGGAGCCGTAGTTGTCGAGATGAAGAGAAATGAAATCAGTAGATTGGTTAAGTAAGACTGCTAAAGTAGAGGTATCGAGGCTGCTGAAGGAGAGGGATACTTACCTCACTTTAAAGGTTTTGGGTAAGAAATATCGTGAAGGAGGAAGCCCAGGTACCCATCAGGGTTCGCTTTACATGGGCACGAGTCATCTGAAGAACAGGTCACCTGGGATGGTCATCATTTCTCACCAGAGGAGATGTTACATTCATCCCTGGACCATTTGCCGAGACCATGATATAAATTGACTAGGTTGTCCACCTTTCTTCAGCCTCGACCCCAGCCCGTTTGATTCTCACTCTTATTCCTATACACATTCAGGAATTACCCTTCATAGCCTCTAGCTCAGCCTTCACACTCACTGTATCAGCCCACACACCTATTGATTCCACCTTCACACTCTCTGCCTCAGCCCCCACACCTTCTGCCTCAGCTTTTACACCCTCTGGTGCAGTCCTTACACCCTGTGATTCAGCCCTCAAGCACTCTGGTGTAACAGTACATACACTATAGTTCAACCCTTACACCCTCTTTTTAATTCCTCACACTCTGTGCTGTAGCATTCACACCCTCTGATGCAGCCCTAACTTCCTCCAGCCAACATCCCTTTTTGCTCCATGGACACGGCTGTCAGTCTGTCCACCTCACCGTGACCTCACCTCTATTCCCTCATCCTTCATACCTTCTTCCTCGGCTGTAGTTCCACTTCTCCCAGCCCTCACTTCTCCCTCAGCACTTCCTCCTTCTCCTCCTCCTCCTCCTCCCACATTCCAACTACAATCTCCCTTCCCTCGGCCATTCTCTCCTCTTTACTTACTCTCCCCAAACCCTCACCTCGTCACCCTCATGTCTCGCTCTCCAACACCGCCACCACGGTCACCAGAGAGCTCTGTTGTGAGCAGGAGGTAGGAGCGTCTGGTGATGTCCACACCGGACGGGAGAAGAGCGTTCACAATCCAGTCATACACCGGTAAATACATGAAGATTTGATATATCCCTCACGGAAGGGGAGACGTGAGGGGTGAGGGGTCTGGCTGTCTGAATCTAGGGATGTGAACGGAGAATTCTGGATTTACTGGTCCATGTTCATTTATGTGAGGGAGGTAAGGGAGGAGCTCTGGGTTTACTGGTCCGTGTCCATTTATGTGAGGGAGGAGCTCTGGGTTTACTGGTCCGTGTCCATTTATGTGAGGGAGGAGCTCTGGGTTTACTGGTCCGTGTCCATTTATGTGAGGGAGGATCTCTGGGTTTACTGGTCCATGTCCATTTATGTGAGGGAGGAGCTCTGGGTTTACTGGTCCGTGTCCATTTATGTGAGGGAGGAGCTCTGGGTTTACTGGTCCGTGTCCATTTATGTGAGGGAGGAGCTCTGGGTTTACTGGTCCATGTCCATTTATGTGAGGGAGGATCTCTGGGTTTACTGGTCCGTGTCCATTTATGTGAGGGAGGAGCTCTGGGTTTACTGGTCCGTGCCCATTTATGTAAGGGAGGAGCTCTGCGTTTACTGGTCCGTGTCCATTTATATGATCCATGTCATCACCCTCACCACTGAGTAGAGATATGAAGCGAGAGATTTGAGCTTGTGTCTAGGGTTGGGAGAGACTCATGAAGACCCGTATGCAGAGTTACAGGATCCAGGGAGAGCTGGCCTTCCTGCTGGACCACATTAGTGTACCTGCGGCACCAGTCGCCGTCCCTCACCACGCCACGGTTGGGGCAGGTGTCGGGAAGTGGAGGAAGGGGAGGGAGGGGGAATGTTTCCGAGTATTGCAGCCGTTACGATGAGGCTTTCCCTCTCCCTCCACGCCAGCCAGGCCTCCGCCGTCCTGACTGATTGCCGTGACCAATTATGCAAATCCCACCGTACTTGATATTAGTTTATGGCTCTCCTGTTATTGGTCCATCCCTTTTTAGTCCCCTAAAACATTTATCGTTGGAACAGTAGAATTTGATAATCCATTAATATGATGATTGATAATTACATTTCGCGTGGTATGATAGGGACGTATAATTCTCCTCCCTGCGCCTCTCCCCTTCTGGTTTACAATGTCTGTCCACGCCCGTCTATCTGGAGGTAGATTTTTTTCACATACTTATTTTCTTACCCTGAGTGCCAACCCTAGTCATACTGCAAGTGTGACTTACCTGGATTTCAACGGAGCTCTGACGCCAGGGTCAGTACTACGAGAACTCTAACTTCAACATCCGTAACAAAAGAGCTCGTGCGAATAACTCTCGAACTTCAGCAGCAGTAGCTAAGGAACTGTTGTAGCGACGGTTCTAACTATGAAGCCAAACAGTTTGGGTCTTGACCTCAGCGTGACGACACTCCTGCACGTCGGTACGACAACTTGAAAACAGTGGCACGACCTCTGGTATATGATGGCGTGACCTATCACCTCCAACCTTGAAGTCAGGTCAAAGACCAGACAATCGTACTCGTATATTATATCGTCAGCACCAGTGAGATGGAAAGGAGAGAAGATTACGAAAGAATTGAAATATCCGGAAAAGACATTCCAAGAATACTAAAGGGTCTGGACCCATACGTGGTCCTAATGAAATCCCACAATATGTGCCCAAGATAATAGCAGGTGCACTAGACAAACCTCTTGATGCACTCTTTAAGACGTCGCTGGAGAGAGGCAAAGCGACAAACGTCATACTATCAACAAGAGAGGAAACCGGGATGAGGCGCTCAGTTGCAGACCAGTCTTCCTAACGAGCTTGGTGTGCAATATTCTGGAAAAGATAACAGGAATGCAAATAGAAGACGTTCTACAGAGAAGAAATTACCTACGTGAGAAATAGCATGACTTAGTGAAAGGAGGTTGTGTGTAACGAACCTCTTACATTTCTACGAGAGAGTGAGCTCTGCCTTAGACAGAATGGTAGACTGGGTGGACTGTTAGTATCTAGACTGCTAGAAAGTATTGAACACTATACGCATGGGAAACTGATTGAGAATTTCTATCACCAGGTAGAAGTGAGGGGGAGATACCTTCGATAGAAGGGAACAAAGGACGCATGTCACGAGATCCTTCTCGAAATGGGAAATCACCTGTGGAGTGCTGCAAGGTTTTACTCTGGGCCGTTACTCATTTTGATCTGTGTCAATCACCTGCTAGAAGAACTGACTCCTGCTTGAATAGGTGTGAAGATGATGCAATGGTTACGAGGGTAGTGAAAAGCGTGGAGAACTACATCAACTTACAAGGGGACCTGAGCAGATTCCAAAGTTGGTCAGATGGAATTTAACCCCAGCAAATGTGATGAGGATAGGGACACAGTCAAAGAGAACCTCAATAGGACTGTTATCCAGCAGGAAATAGAGTTCAGGAATTTATGTGTGAGAAAAACTTGGGAGTTGATATCGTCCCTCACTTGTCGTCAGCCTCACATTAGGAGAATAGTAAAGGCGACACACTGTTGTCCGGCAAATATCAGATTAACTTGGAAGTATATGGATAAACAAATATCTAGCCAGCTGTCCGTAACCTACATAAGGCCAAAAGCAGAATTTACTTCTGGTGTTTGGTCACCGCACCAAAAGTAGCACAACGAACAAATATGGAAATCCGAAGATGGCATCACAAGTGATACTAGAACTAAGAGCGCTGAGTTACAGGGAAACGCTACAAGCCACCACGGAAGAAAGAAGAGCGAGGGGTGACCTGACCTCAAACATTAAGTTTTTGAACCTGACTGAACCGTGAACAGTAATTGGAAAGATGTTGGGATGGTACAACATGAGGATATAGCTTGAAATTATAAGAAATTTAGCTCAAAAAATGTGAAGAATTAGGTTTATAGTGTAAGAGTGGTGGAGTTGTGGAATGAAATGACTGAAGACTCGGTTGATACAGACATCATACAGAAAGTTAAGAAGTTGAATGATATTAGAGATGGGGTCCTACAAGTGTAAAACTCCCCCTCCCCTACAGTACAAATAAGTAAGTACAGATATGTAAACACACACACACACACACACACACACACACACACACACACACACACACTTTCATAACTAGTTGAAAATGGGATGTGTATGTTAGTGTGTATGCACACATACATAGGAACAATAATATGGTACACATATACAAGGTTAAGAGACGGCACAACACGAGTGTACAACTCTCTCCTCGTAACACACAAATAGTAATCACACACACACACACACACACACACACACACACACACACACACACATACACACACACACACACACACACACACACACACACACACACATACATACATATATACATACATACATACAGACAGACACACACACACACACACACACACAGACACACACACACACACACACACACACACACACACACACACACGCATGGAAAAGAAAAATAGAGGTAATGGGAGTGTGATACAGCTTTAGAATGACCGCGTTGGAGAGGCTGGCTCGAGTTAGGAATGATGTTACTGATTGTGGTGACGGGCGTGGTGGAGGGCGTCGCTTACCACAGCCAATATAGAGGAAACGTGGTGCCTTGGGTGACATCAGCCGCTATTGTCTGGCCGTATTGGGCTGATGTCACCCACTATCTTTTTCCACCTCAGCGAGCGAGCTGGACGGCCGGCCGGATGGCTGTAAAGTGCTGCCTCTCGTGACGCTGACGAAGAAGTCCTCAGGTAGGGCAGCTTGGCTGAAGGAAACTGGACTACGTAGGAACAGACGGAACAACATGGGTGAACCATTTAACCTCACCTTGTTAACTTACGCGTATAATACGAGTGAGGGACTTTGAAGACGAGGCAAAACGAGAGTGATTCACTCGAGATGAGCGGTGGCTGAGGAACATTTAGGGTACACGAATGTCATCAGACTGGGAGAGGTAAAGAAACAACCCAGGAGGAACTTGTTAAATAACTTTCAAGCCACATAAGTTCCTGAGCAACTTGGCTGGCTTCAAAGTTATCAAACAAGTTGCTTAGAGTATTATTTTTAGTATGATGACGTCCACGTGCCTTAAATAAACCCTGTGTGAAGTGGCCTCTCGTCAAGCAAATTTTGCCGCTGCTTCAAAAAGTCCTGACCACAGTTCACATGAGTAGAAATTTAGTATATTACTATGAGGTAAAGTGACTCAATGAACACACTGTCATCAAGGAAACAGATGAATCAATAAATGGAATAATGCACAGCGACCAGAGAAAGCTTGGTCGATGAATACATAGATTATTTGATTAAGGTTACAATGGTATACGAGGCTAGGTGACGAAAAAGTAATAAGTCTATTTCATCACTGACGCAGCCACGGGACACCATGGGTTCGAATCCTGTTTGCGGCAGTCGGTCCACAATCCACCCAGCTGTTCATCCCCCTCCTCTTGGGGGTGGTCGATAAATTAGGTAACTGGCTTAGGCTAGGGTATATATATGTATATATATATATATATATATATATATATATATATATATATATATATATATATATATATATAATCAGATGACCCTGAATAGCGTATCCAGCAGATCTTGCTGTCACATCTAACATAAAAGATGGAGACCAGACAAGACTAATTGAATGCATTAGTGAAAAATGAGATTGGATGAAGTGATCAATGTATTAAACGAATAAAAAGAAACATGAGTCAGTGAGTAAATAGATGAATGAAGCACCGAAGCATGTGGGCAGGTGAAGCTAAACATTGTCAAGTATAAGAGGTGGGTCGGCAAGGTATTGAGTGGCACTTAAAAACACATGGTTGGGTTATGGATGGTGTAAGTAGATACTTAAAACACGGGACCAAGACTGGTCGCCACCCTGGACACGCTGACTCTCGTAATGAATGTCACTACTCATATTAATGTTGATTTTCATATGCAATTATTTCTTGACAATATTGTGATACTGGAACATGTGTCGAATGAGGCCTACCCTCTCAAGGCGCCGATGATGGCACAAGGTAATGGGTTGGTGACCCCCAGCTACTCCGAGTGAATCTAGAGCATCATTTATGGATGATTGATGGATTTGTGCCGATAACACCGGCAGATATGTTGTGCATCCCTTGCTCATCTGTGAGTGGTAGCGCAAAAAGGATTACAGAGGTCACATATACAGGTGAACCTGAGGCTCCCAGATGTACCTGGTGCCAGCTAGGCCAGCCAGCCGCTTCACTCGCTGCTCTCCTGCCTCTCTTACACACACATACTGTTGACATATATATATATATATATATATATATATATATATATATATATATATATATATATATATATATATGTATATATATATATTCTTTCAAACTTGATCGCCGTTTCCCGCGTTAACGAATTTCCACCAGAAACAGATAAAGACAAAGTCGCATTCACTGAAGTCCATTCTCTACTTGCCTGTGTAATGCATCGAAACCACAGCTCCCTGTCTACAAACAGGCACCACAGACCTTTCCATGGTTTACCCCGGACGCTTCACATGCCCTGGTTCAATCCATTGACAGCAAGTCGACCCAAGGTTGATCATAAATAAGTAAATGAGGCTCAGTGTGTCATAGACAGGATTTAGCTTGTAAATGACAAATGATATGATATAAATGACATTTTTCCCAGAGCCCAAATTATCTCCGTTCTCTCTGCCTGTATGTAACCATGAGTTTTCTGTATATATATATATATATATATATATATATATATATATTCCTATGAGTCCACGGGGAAAATGAAACACGAAAAGTTCTCAAGTGCACTTCCGTGTAATAATCACATCATCAGGGGAGACACAAGAGAGAAATATAACAGTCAATTGATATACATCGAAGAGACGAAGCTAGGACGCCATTTGGTAAACATATGATTGTCCAAAACATGTTGTATGTTTTGGACAATCACATGTTTACCAAATGGAGTCCTAGCTTCGTCTCTTCGATGTATATCAACTGACTGTTATATTTCTCTCTTGTGTCTCCCCTGATGATGTGATTATTACAAGAAAGTGCACTTGGGAACTTTTCGTGTTTCATTTTCCCCGTGGACTCATAGGAATATCTTGATCACGCGCAAAATTGTGATCCTTTCCAATATATATATATATATATATATATATATATATATATATATATATATATGTATATATACCGGGGTCGACCTACTGTCATTGGATTGAATCAGGGCATGTGAAGCGTCTGGGGTAAACCATGGAGAGTTTTCTGAGACCTGGATGTGGAAAGGGAGGTGTGGTTTCGATGCATTACACATGACAGCTAGAGACAGGGTGAACGAATGTGGCCTTTGTCTTTTCCTAGCGCTACCCCGTGGGGGAAGGCGATGCTATTTCATGTGTGGCGGGCTGGCGACGAGAATGGATGAAGGCAGCAAGTATGAATATGTACATTGTATATATATTTATATCTGTCTATGTGTATATATGCATACGTTGAAATGTATAGGTATGTATATGTGCGTGTGTTGACGTGTATGTATATACATGTCTATATGGGTGGGTTGGGCTATTCTTTCGTCTGTTTCCTTGCGCTACCTCGCTAACGCGGGAGACGGCGATTAAGTATAATAAAATAATATATGTATATATATATATATATATATATATATATATATATATATATATATATATATATATATATATATATATATACATATATATTCTTTCTTTCATACTATTAGCCATTTCCCGCATCAGCGAGGTAGCATTTAGAACAGAGGACCTGGCCTCTGAGGAAACATCCTCACCCGGCAGCCCCCTTCTCTGTTCCTTCGTTTGGAAAAAAAAGAAAAAAAAAAAAAAGGAGAGGGGAGGATTTCCAGCCCCCCGCTCCCTTCCCTTTTAGTCGCCATCTACGACACGCAGGGAATACGTGGGAAGTATTCTTTCTCCCCTATCCCCAGGGATATATATATATATATATATTTTTTTTTTTTTTTTTTTTTTTTTTATACTTTGTCGCTGTCTCCCGCGTTTGCGAGGTAGCGCAAGGAAACAGACGAAAGAAATGGCCCAACCCCCCCCCCCCCCCATACACATGTACATACACACGTCCACACACGCAAATATACATACCTACACAGCTTTCCATGGTTTACCCCAGACGCTTCACATGCCTTGCTTCAATCCACTGACAGCACGTCAACCCCTGTATACCACATGACTCCAATTCACTCTATTTCTTGCCCTCCTTTCACCCTCCTGCATGTTCAGGCCCCGATCACACAAAATCTTTTTCACTCCATCTTTCCACCTCCAATTTGGTCTCCCTCTTCTCCTCGTTCCCTCCACCTCCGACACATATATCCTCTTGGTCAATCTCTCCTCACTCATTCTCTCCATGTGCCCAAACCATTTCAAAACACCCTCTTCTGCTCTCTCAACCACGCTCTTTTTATTTCCACACCTCTCTCTTACCCTTACGTTACTTACTCGATCAAACCACCTCACACCACACATTGTCCTCAAACATCTCATTTCCAGCACATCCATCCTCCTGCGCACATCTCTATCCATAGCCCACGCCTCGCAACCATACAACATTGTTGGAACCACTATTCCCTCAAACATACCCATTTTTGCTTTCCGAGATAATGTTCTCGACTTCCACACATTTTTCAAGGCTCCCAAAATTTTCGCCCCCTCCCCCACCCTATGATCCACTTCCGCTTCCATGGTTCCATCCGCTGACAGATCCACTCCCAGATATCTAAAACACTTCACTTCCTCCAGTTTTTCTCCATTCAAACTCACCTCCCAATTGACTTGACCCTCACCCCTACTGTACCTAATAACCTTGCTCTTATTCACATTTACTCTCAACTTTCTTCTTCCACACACTTTACCAAACTCAGTCACCAGCTTCTGCAGTTTCTCACATGAATCAGCCACCAGCGCTGTATCATCAGCGAACAACAACTGACTCACTTCCCAAGCTCTCTCATCCCCAACAGACTTCATACTTGCCCCTCTTTCCAGGACTCTTGCATTTACCTCCCTTACAACCCCATCCATAAACAAATTAAACAACCATGGAGACATCACACACCCCTGCCGCAAACCTACATTCACTGAGAACCAATCACTTTCCTCTCTTCCTACACGTACACATGCCTTACATCCTCGATAAAAACTTTTCACTGCTTCTAACAACTTGCCTCCCACACCATATATTCTTAATACCTTCCACAGAGCATCTCTATCAACTCTATCATATGCCTTCTCCAGATCCATAAATGCTACATACAAATCCATTTGCTTTTCTAAGTATTTCTCACATACATTCTTCAAAGCAAACACCTGATCCACACATCCTCTACCACTTCTGAAACCGCACTGCTCTTCCCCAATCTGATGCTCTGTACATGCCTTCACCCTCTCAATCAATACCCTCCCATATAATTTACCAGGAATACTCAACAAACTTATACCTCTGTAATTTGAGCACTCACTCTTATCCCCTTTGCCTTTGTACAATGGCACTATGCACGCATTCCGCCAATCCTCAGGCACCTCACCATGAGTCATACATACATTAAATAACCTTACCAACCAGTCAACAATACAGTCACCCCCTTTCTTAATAAATTCCACTGCAATGCCATCCAAATCTGCTGCCTTGCCGGCTTTCATCTTCCGCAAAGCTTTTACTACCTCTTCTCTGTTTACCAAATCATTTTCCCTAACCCTCTCACTTTGCACACCACCTCGACCAAAACACCCTATATCTGCCACTCTGTCATCAGACACATTCAACAAACCTTCAAAATACTCATTCCATCTCCTTCTCACATCACCGCTACTTGTTATCACCTCCCCATTTACGCCCTTCACTGAAGTTCCCATTTGCTCCCTTGTCTTACGCACCCTATTTACCTCCTTCCAGAACATGCACCTGGGCATGAGAAGAAAGATCATGAGAGGCAAGTGTTTTGGGAGCAGCTAAATGGGTGTGTTAGCGGTTTTGATGCACGAGACCGGGTTATAGTGATGGGTGATTTGAATGCGAAGGTGAGTAATGTGGCAGTTGAGGGAATAATTGGTATGCATGGGGTGTTCAGTGTTGTAAATGGAAATGGTGAAGAGCTTGTAGATTTATGTGCTGAAAAAGGACTGATGATTGGGAATACCTGGTTTAAAAAGCGAGATATACATAAGTATACTTATGTAAGTAGGAGAGATGGCCAGAGAGCGTTATTGGATTACGTGTTAATTGACAGGCGTGCGAAAGAGAGACTTTTGGATGTTAATGTGCTGAGAGGTGCAACTGGAGGGATGTCTGATCATTATCTTGTGGAGGCTAAGGTGAAGATTAGTATGGGTTTTCAGAAAAGAGGAGTGAATGTTGGGGTGAAGAAGGTGGTGAGAGTAAGTGAGCTTGGGAAGGAGACCTGTGTGGGGAAGTACCAGGAGAGACTGTGTACAGAATGGAAAAAGGTGAGAACAATGGAAGTAAGGGGAGTGGGGGATGAATGGGATGTATTTAGGGAATCAGTGATGGATTGCGCAAAAGATGCTTGTGGCATGAGAAGAGTGGGAGGTGGGCTGTTTAGAAAGGGTAGTGAGTGGTGGGATGAAGAAGTAAGAGTATTAGTGAAAGAGAAGAGAGAGGCATTTGGACAATTTTTGCAGGGAAAAAATGCATTTGAGTGGGAGAAGTATAAAAGAAAGAGACAGGAGGTCAAGAGAAAGGTGCAAGAGGTGAAAAAAAGGGCAAATGAGAGTTGGGGTGAGAGACTATCAGTAAATTTTAGGGAGAATAAAAAAAAAAAAAAAAAAAGATATATATATGTATATATATATATATATATATATATATATATATATATATATATATATATATATATATATATATATACATATATATATATATATATATATATATATATATATATATATATATATATATATATATATATATGATTATTTATTCATTAATTCATTTATTCATGCGTGTGATTACGCACAAAGGAAGTCATTAGCCGCGCCACCCTGGGCAGGCAGCCGCTGCTGTTAAATGTTCATCCACTTGCACCTTTACATGTTAACAGAAAACAACGGTAAACGGATTGACTAGAGCCGTTGGCCTCTCTCTCACCAGGCTGTCGCATGTAGGACGATTCTTACTACCTAACCTAGAGGTAAAGGTTGTTGCATGGCGTCAGAGCGCCGTGCATGTTGAAGACATGAAGTGGACTCTACATGTTGTAGGCTTGTAGTGTACCCTACATGTTGTAGGCTTGTAGTGTACCCTACATGTTGTAGGCTTGTAGTGTACCCTACATGTTGTAGGCTTGTAGTGTACCCTACATGTTGTAGGCTTGTAGTGTACCCTACATGTTGTAGGCTTGTAGTGTACCCTACATGTTGTAGGCTTGTAGTGTACCCTATATGCTGTAGGCTTGTAGTGTACCCTACATGTTGTGGGCTTGTAGTGTACCCTACATGTTGTAGGCTTGTAGTGTACCCTACATGTTGTAGGCTTGTAGTGTACCCTACATGTTGTAGGCTTGTAGTGTACCCTACATGTTGTAGGCTTGTAGTGTACCCTACATGTTGTGGGCTTGTAGTGTACCCTACATGTTGTAGGCTTGTAGTGTACCCTACATGTTGTAGGCTTGTAGTGTACCCTACATGTTGTAGGCTTGTAGTGTACCCTACATGTTGTAGGCTTGTAGTGTACCCTACATGTTGTAGGCTTGTAGTGTACCCTACATGTTGTAGGCTTGTAGTGTACCCTACATGTTGTAGGCTTGTAGTGTACCCTACATGTTGTAGGCTTGTAGTGTACCCTACATGTTGTAGGCTTGTAGTGTACCCTACATGTTGTAGGCTTGTAGTGTACCCTACATGTTGTAGGCTTGTAGTGTACCCTACATGTTGCAGGCTTGTAGTGTACCCTACATGTTGTAGGCTTGTAGTGTACCCTACATGTTGTAGGCTTGTAGTGTACCCTACATGCTGTAGGCTTGTAGTGTACCCTACATGTTGCAGGCTTGTAGTGTACCCTACATGTTGTAGGCTTGTAGTGTACCCTACATGTTGTAGGCTTGTAGTGTACCCTACATGTTGTAGGCTTGTAGTGTACCCTACATGTTGTAGGCTTGTAGTGTACCCTACATGTTGTAGGCTTGTAGTGTACCCTACATGTTGTAGGCTTGTAGTGTACCCTACATGTTGTAGGCTTGTAGTGTACCCTACATGTTGTAGGCTTGTAGTGTACCCTACATGTTGTAGGCTTGTAGTGTACCCTACATGTTGTAGGCTTGTAGTGTACCCTACATGTTGTAGGCTTGTAGTGTACCCTACATGTTGTAGGCTTGTAGTGTACCCTACATGTTGTAGGCTTGTAGTGTACCCTACATGTTGTAGGCTTGTAGTGTACCCTACATGTTGTAGGCTTGTAGTGTACCCTACATGTTGTAGGCTTGTAGTGTACCCTACATGTTGTAGGCTTGTAGTGTACCCTACATGTTGTAGGCTTGTAGTGTACCCTACATGTTGTAGGCTTGTAGTGTACCCTACATGTTGTAGGCTTGTAGTGTACCCTACATGTTGTAGGCTTGTAGTGTACCCTACATGTTGTAGGCTTGTATTGTACCCTACATGTTGTAGGCTTGTAGTGTACCCTACATGTTGTAGGCTTGTAGTGTACCCTACATGTTGTAGGCTTGTAGTGTACCCTACATGTTGTAGGCTTGTAGTGTACCCTACATGTTGTAGGCTTGTAGTGTACCCTACATGTTGTAGGCTTGTAGTGTACCCTACATGTTGTAGGCTTGTATTGTACCCTACATGTTGTAGGCTTGTAGTGTACCCTACATGTTGTAGGCTTGTAGTGTACCCTACATGTTGTAGGCTTGTAGTGTACCCTACATGTTGTAGGCTTGTAGTGTACCCTACATGTTGTAGGCTTGTAGTGTACCCTACATGTTGTGGGCTTGTAGTGTACCCTACATGTTGCAGGCTTGTAGTGTACCCTACATGTTGTAGGCTTGTAGTGTACCCTACATGTTGTAGGCTTGTAGTGTACCCTACATGTTGTAGGCTTGTAGTGTACCCTACATGTTGTAGGCTTGTAGTGTACCCTACATGTTGTAGGCTTGTAGTGTACCCTACATGTTGTAGGCTTGTAGTGTACCCTACATGTTGTAGGCTTGTAGTGTACCCTACATGTTGTAGGCTTGTAGTGTACCCTACATGTTGCAGGCTTGTAGTGTACCCTACATGTTGTAGACATAAGATGGGCGTGGCCACTGCTGGCGACAGACCACCGTAAATGTTGTAGACTTGAGATGGGCTCGGCCACTGCTGGCGACGAAGCACCCTGCATGTTGTAGACTTGAAACGGCAGTTCGCACGCCTGGCGACAGGTGCATACTGACCTCCGTGATTGGCTATGGTGTAAAGAGGGAGTCTCGTCTATGTCACTGTCTCACCACATGCCTGAGGTTAGCCGCTCACACGACTACGTTGGCTCTTCTGGTTGACAACGTCATTTTCTTGTTTTCTTTTCCTTTAAGTTAACATGATCAGGGAACTTTGATGTTACAACTCATACACACAAAGAAGGATTATCTGTAGACTAACAACGCTGAGGAGGGTATTTATCTGACGTTTGCAGACTGGGGAAAGCTATTTGTCTTAAGCTCACAGCGCTGGAAGGGGTAGTTGTCGTAGGTTCACAGTGCTGTAGGGGGTAGTTGTCGTAGGTTCACAGTGCTGGAGGGGGTAGTTGTCGTAGGTTCACAGTGCTGTAGAGGGTAGTCGTCGTAGGTTCACAGTGCTGGAGGGGGTAGTCGTCGTAGGTTTACAGCGCTGGATGGGGTAGTTGTCGTAGGTTCACATTGCTGGAGAGGGTAGTCGTCGTAGGTTCACAGCGCTGGATGGGGTAGTTGTCGTAGGTTCACAGTGCTGGAGGGGGTAGTTGTCGTAGGTTCACAGTGCTGGAGGGGTAGTCGTCGTAGGTTCACAGTGCTGGAGAGGGTAGTCGTCGTAGGTTCACAGTGCTGGAGGGGGTAGTTGTCGTAGGTTCACAGTGCTGTAGAGGGTAGTCGTCGTAGGTTCACAGTGCTGGAGGGGGTAGTCGTCGTAGGTTTACAGCGCTGGATGGGGTAGTTGTCGTAGGTTCACATTGCTGGAGAGGGTAGTCGTCGTAGGTTCACAGCGCTGGATGGGGTAGTTGTCGTAGGTTCACAGTGCTGTAGGGGGTAGTTGTCGTAGGTTCACAGCGCTAGAGGGGGTAGTCGTCGTAGGTTCACAGCGCTGGATGGGGTAGTTGTCGTAGGTTCACAGTGCTGGAGGGGGTAGTTGTCGTAGGTTCACAGTGCTGGAGGGGGTAGTCGTCGTAGGTTCACAGTGCTGGAGGGGGTAGTTGTCGTAGGTTCACAGTGCTGTAGGGGGTAGTCGTCGTAGGTTCACAGTGCTGGAGGGAGTAGTCGTCGTAGGTTCACAGCGCTGGATGGGGTAGTTGTCGTAGGTTCACAGTGCTGGAGGGGGTAGTCGTCGTAGGTTCACAGTGCTGGAGGGGGTAGTCGTCGTAGGTTCACAGTGCTGGAGGGGGTAGTCGTCGTAGGTTCACAGTGCTGGAAGGGGTAGTTGTCGTAGGTTCACAGCGCTGCAAGTGGTAGTCGTCGTAGGTTCACAGTGCTGGAAGGGGTAGTCGTCGTAGGTTCACAGTGCTGGAAGGGGTAGTCGTCGTAGGTTCACAGTGCTGGAGGGGGTAGTCGTCGTAGATTCACAGTGCTGGAGGGGGTAGTCGTCGTAGGTTCACAATGGTGGAAGATGTATTTGTCTCAAGTTTCCAGTGCTGGAGGTGGGTGATTGCGTTGTAAGGTGATGGTGCTGAAGGGGATGAGCCCCGAGACATTCACTCATCCAACATGAGGCTGGAGAGTAGCCTCCTGGATCCCTCCAGCTTGGTTGGATGCTACCCGCCTCCAAGAAACGGCCATTGGCACTAACGAAGTACGGGGGCTGCTACCGCTTGCCAGGGCCATCATGGCCTCCTTCCCTAAGCTTGCTCCTGACGGCAGACTGTCGTCGGAGTTTTCTCTTTCCCAGGAAGACGATGCCGTTGTAAGCCGTGACTCATGACGAGGGCTGGAGACGATGCTTGATAAAAAACTTGATCAACGTAAAAATTTGATTGCCAATTAATCTGGCCTCCGGGGCCCCGTTGATCCAAACAATATCTTGGTAATGTTTATCCCTACTTAAGTTCGAGGGAGGAGGTGGGTAACACGTTTCGTGTACCTGCCTTGATGCAAGCGGCCTGAGACGGTGTTCCTGGCGCCACATGCAGGGAGATCATCTCCAAATATATAGGTCGTTAAGCAGATGGTACAACGTTTGGTCTAAACATTTCGAGATCACTGGTTTGAAAGTTTGATCTGAAAGGCACACGACGCGAGAGTCTGTGTTGCCTCAATGGTCGTCTTTTGCTTTTCTGCAAGTGCCATGGGTCATGTGCTCTTGGTTAAAAGAACATTAAAAACTGAAGATAATCTAATACAACTCCATAACTCACGAGGTCCAAGAGATCACAGCATGGCTCATCAACTCCTGGTGTTCGAAGCCCATCTCGTCATGTCGACTATATTTCTGTTCAGTTTGTTTGTCATCCTAAAATCTGTTCGTACGTACACAGACTGGACGGATCACTTGCTGCCTATCAGACCCTTCACATCCATCCTTAATTCCCGCCCATTGCGACATAGATTTTTCGTCTCGTACTACGACTGTGTTACGTGTTCTTTCATTCTGCAAACGAGATTGATCCGTCGAGTGGGACTTGCTTCTCTCTAGACCTCAGTGGCTGGGCGCCCTCAGTGCTCTAGAACAACGGGTATTATTCCGTCATCATCGCTTGAAATTCCTCACCCATCTTACTCTGTCTTCCTCATCTGCTGGTACCATCTTAAAGCGTAAATCTTCCTCAGCAGCCCCTTATCTACCATGCCTTTCACAAGGTCCAACCATCTGAACAAGTTTTCACCCACGCAACGTTGGCGTAGCTTCTACACATCGCTTGCCTCCTTAACATTCTCTATTCTTGTAGTTCCTACTTTATCATGCTCACTGACCACCTCGACTCCTCTCATATTTGACCCGTATGCATCCAGGAAAGGTGAAGTCTCTCATCCCTACACTAGAGGTGGAGCACCATTGAGCGCTCCTAGCACTGCTTCCCATGCACCATGTCTCTCCTTTCCCTTTGCCGGCCTGTTTTATCGCCCACTCTCTACAGTCACTTTTTCACTGTTTTTCCCGATTTTTTGACCCAGTCTGACGTTACAGGGATTGCCAACTCTGTCAGACAATGTAAGCCTCGATTTTGATTGCCCTCTCAGTGTAAGTATGCCCTTACTACACACACACACACACTGAAAACAACTCTCCTTTCCTTCATTTTTTTTACGTAATCAGAACGTCACAGTTAACTAAATGTCCTAGTGAAGCCATTCTCATTAACGATATATATATATATATATATATATATATATATATATATATATATATATATATATATATATATATATATATATATATACATATATATATATATATATATATATATATATATATATATATATATATATATATATATATATATATATATCATACTTATCCACCGTCTCCCGCGTCAGCGAGGTAGCGCAAGGAAACAGACGAAAAATGGCCCAACCCACTCACATACACATGTATATACATAAACGCCCACACACGCACGTGTACATACATATACATTTCAACATATACATACATATACATACACAGACATACACACATATACACATGTACATATCCATACTTGATGCCTTCATCCATTTCCATCACCACCTCGCCACACATGAAAATAGCATCCCCCCCAAACACACACACACACACACACACACACACACACACACACACTCAGTCTCTAGCTGTCATGTGTAATGCACCGAAAACACAGCTCCCTTTCGCCATCCAGATGGAACAAAACTTTCTATGGTTTACCCCAGACGCTTCACATGCCCTGGTTCAATCCATTGACAGCACGTCGACCCCGGTATACCGCATCCTTCCAATTCACTCTATTCCTTGCACGCCTTTCACCCTCCTTGTATGTTCAGGCACCAATCACTCAAAATCTTTTTCACTTTATCCTTCTACATCCAATTTGGTCTCCCAGTTCTCGTTCCCTCCACCTCTGACACATATATCCTCTTTATCAATCTTTCCTCGCTCATTCTCTCCATGTGATCAAACCATTTCAACACACCCTCTTCTGCTCTCTCAGCCACACTCTTTTTCTTAAGTGAATCACTCTCGTTTTGCCTCGTCTTCAAAGTCCCTCACTCGTATTATACGCGTAAGTTTACAAGGTGAGGTTAAATGGTTCACCCATGTTGTTCCGTCTGTTCCTACGTAGTCCAGTTTCCTTCAACCAAGCTGCCCTACTTGAGGACTTCTTCGTCAGCGTCACGAGAGCCAGCACTTTACAGCCATCCGGCCGGCCGTCTAGCTCGCTCGCTGAGGTGGAAAAAGATAGTGCGTGATATCTCTCCTACCCTCCCATTACTTACTCGATCAAACCACTGCACACCACATAGTGTCCTCAAACATTCCATTTCCAAAACATCCACCCTCCGAACAACCCAAATATATATATATATATATATATATATATATATATATATATATATATATATATATATATAGCCTAAAGCAGATACCCAAATTATCGACCAGTACCTAACGGAAGATGAAAAACTGGGTTGGCTGTGGACCGACTGCTGCAACCAGGATTCGAACTTGTCTCAGGCTTCTGCTTCACCTGTCAGAAACAGCTCATCAGCTGTGGTAATTTTTCATCTCCCGCACATTCACTTCAGTCACTACATATACCCTAACCGTACCGTCTCCCCTCTCATCTCAAGTGCTCACACGTCCATACAGACACTGGACAAAAGCATCGACATTGCACAGTCCTGATGAAATCCTGCATTCATTTCCAGAAATCTACTCGTGATACATTCCACTCCAGGTTCTCTTTTAAAGGTATATTCGCGCCGCCACTTACATTGTGTCTCCTCACTGCCACTAACCTAGTGTCCCCCCCGTCCCATTAACCAGATATCTCCCCAGAGACTTTAACACAGTGTTTCTCTTGATCTCATTAACCATGTGTCTCCTCAACGCCAGTGACTAAGTGTTTCCTTTAATGACATAAACCAAATGTATCTATAATACATCTAACCCTATGTTCTTCCTTGTGCATTAAGCAGGTGTCTCACTGGTGCCACTTGGCCAGTGTTTCACCATGTGCCACAGACCAAGAGGCCCTGCCACCCCAGTTAACCAGCTGTGCCTTGAGTGCTCCTAACCTAGTGTTCCTTCCAGTGACATTAACCAGAGTGGCACTAGGCCATTTGCACCTCTAGGCTCCATTAACCACGTATTTGCCCATGTCATTACCCAGAATTTTGCCCCAGTATTACTAACCTTGGATGTGCTCAGTATAGCCCAGTGTCTTCACCCAGTACCATGAGTCAGGTGTCTTCTAGCACCCAGTATACCCCAGTGTTCCTTACCCAGTTCCCTGTCTCACAGTGCCTCCCTACTAAGCAGATGTATCCGGCAGGTGTTCAGCGGGGAGGGGAAGCGGTACCTGAGCACTGTCGACCCCCGGCGGAGTAACTGGACGCGGTACCTGCGCCCCGCGCCAGACAGGGACTCGGCCAACCTCGTAGTCGTCCTAAGACCCATCCTCGACCCCGGTGAGTATTGCTGCCCTACTGCCTCGGGTGTCTTAAGGTGTACTGGTCGTGTGTGAGCGTGTTGCAGGTGTAATGGTCATGTATGGGGTTGTTGAGGGTATAATGGTTGTGTATGGGGATGTTTAAGATGTACTGGTTGTAAATGGGGATGTTGAAAGTGGACTGGTAATGTAAGGGTGTGTTGCAGGTGAGGTTGTCGTGTGTATGGGTTTTCCAGGTGTATCTATTGGTAATGTATAGGGAGTGTTGCACGTGTACTTGTCGTTTATGGGGTGTTGCAGGTGTACTGGTTGTGTATAGGTGGTGTTGCAGATGTACTGTTTGTGTATAAGGGGTGTTGAGAGGGTACTGGTCGTGTCGAGGATGCATAATATCATAACGAGGGTGTCTTGGTTGTGCCTGGTAGAGGTGTCGAGGGTGTAGAGCTGTGTTGCTTCGTCTGGTTTTGTCGGAGGAGTTAAGGTTGTAGTGAGTACAGAGGGAGGGAGGGATGACAACACCAAACTTATGACGCACTGATACATTATCTGCTGAAGGACGGCTGTAGTGCATTGAGTTCCTTAACTTATCTAGGATAGAGACAGTAGAGTAAAACAGAAGGCATCTCCCTCTCCACCGTTTCCTCTGGCACAACACTCGGTAGGGGAATAGAGTAGGAACACCGTGGAAAGAGTGTACTGACATGGGAATTCTGTAGGAAAGTGTGAATTGGAATGACATCCTAGTGACCTACTGAAGCTGGATTCTCTGGAGAAAAGGCTCAGATTCGAAAAAAAATGCTGAAGTTGTTTTGTAACAAAAATTATATATTGTGCGGTTTCCCTTCTTTGATAACTAATACCTCTGAGGCATTTGTCTTGCTGCGATTTAAAGATGATAATAGTTCTTGCTAACTGGAAGTAGTTCAAGTGTTCCACAGCTGTAAAACTGAAAAGAAATCTTGGTTTTCTTGGCGTCACACGCACCTTTTAATTTCACATCGTTATTTCTGGTCACTGAATCTCTACCGGAAATAAAGAAATTGTCGAGTGTTGTTCAAAGTTACTATTACAAAACTTTTCTCAATTCTCCTGGAAATTGGCATTATATATATATATATATATATATATATATATATATATATATATATATATATATATATATATATATATCATACAAACCTCCAACAGCCAGGATCGAGCCCGGAACCACTCTGCCACAGGCGGGAATCTACGTAGTGCTAGGCTATGGGCCTGGCTGATAGGAAATAACTATTCGAATACTATGTATTCGAATACCCTTCGTCTCACGGTGGTGAGCAACGGGGTCTAAACCGGTCATTTCCCAACAAGCGCACATAGCCAGCAGATAGCATTTTACCGAACCTAACTGTACATTCCCGCCTGTGGCACAAGGGTCACGGGTTCGATCCTGGCTGTTGGGGGTTTGTATGTTCTATGAAGGTGCGCGTTCATATGCACTTTATTCGTATTCATATACCTCCGCGAATAAAGAACCGGAAAGAACCGGTGTACTCATATATATATATATATATATATATATATATATATATATATATATATATATATATATATATATATATATACATATATATATATATATATATATGAGTAGGAAGAGAGGAGAGTGATTGGTTCCCAGTGAAAGTCGGTTTGTAGCAGGGGTGCGTGATTTCTCCATGCTTGTTTAATTTGCTTATGGATGGAGTGGTTAGGGAGGTGAATGCAAGAGTTTTGGTAAAAGGGGGAAGTATGCAGTCAGTTATGGATGAGAAGGCTAGGGAAGTGAGTCCGTTGTTGTTCGCTGATGATACAGCGCTGGTAGCTGATTCGGGTGAGAAACTGCAGTAGTTGGTGACTGGGTTTGGTAGAGTGTGTGAAAGAGGAAAGTTGAGAGTAAATGTCGTTGCGAGAGCGGAAGAGGGTGTGTTGAAATGGTTTGGACATAAGGAGAGAATGAGTGAGGAAAGATTGACAAAGAAGATACATGTGTCAGAGGTGGAGGGAAGGAGGAGAAGTGGGAGACCAAACTGGAGGTGGAAGGATGGAGTGAAAAAAAATGGAAAGGTCTGTGGGAGCTGTGGTTTCGATGCATTATACACGGGAGCTAGAGACTGAGTGTGTACGAATGTGGCCTTGTTTTGTTTGTTCCTGGCGCTTCCTCGCTGGAGGGGAAAGAGGGGGGAGTGCTATTTCGTGTGTAGCGCGGTGGCGACGAGAATGGATGGGGGCAGCAAGTATGGATGTGTACATGTATATATATGTATATGTCTGTGTATGTATATGTATGTATACGTTGAAATGTACATGTATGTATATGTGTGTGTGGGGGGGGGTTATGTATGTACATGTGTATGTGGGTAGATTGGGCCATTCCTCGTCTGTTTCCGTGCGCTACCTCGCTAACGCGGGAGACGGCGATTAGATATGATATATATATATATATATATATATATATATATATATATATCCTAATCTTTCCTCATATAGCTTATATTCTTTCTTGAACATAAAGCTTAGTGGAGAGGAGAAAGAAAAGGTTATTTCTGAGAGACAGAATTTGTTTTGTTGCTATTCTTTGTGTTCATTCCAGTGCCACTTTCGACTCTGTTAGTCTTAGCGACCAGAACTGAGCACGGTACTCCAAATGAAGTCTGACCAGAACGTATCGAGGAGTGACCGGTGTACCTTTCGTTATATCAATCAATATATTTCTCTGTGAAATCTCGCAAGCATTTGCTTTGCCCTGGTCTGTGAAGCTGTTTATATCTTAGGTCATCAATAGTTTTCACTCCAACAAGGCGCCTTTTTCTTCAACTTTTGATAATGTCTTGCAGAGATTTCATGTTCAAATTTTTTTTTTCCCTTCTTGACTAAATACATTCTTACATCAATTTGTCTTAATCACTTTGTATACCACGCTTGTTTTCCTTTCACTTTTTCGTATTTTCGTTTCACTTGTGGAATCTGTAGTTATATCTATGAGCCTGGTTTCCTGATCATATATATATATATATATATATATACATACAAACCTCCAACAGCCAGGATCGAACCCGGGACCCCTGTGCAAGAGGCAGGCATGCTAACCGCTAGGCTATGGGACTGGCTAATAGGAAACAACTATTCGAATACTAAGTACTCGAATATCCTTCGTCTCACAATGGTGAGCAACGGGGTCTATACCGGTTATTTCCCAACAGGCGCACATAGCCAGCTGATATATATATATATATATATATATATATATATATATATATATATATATATATATATATATATATATATATATATATATATCATATATATATATATATATATATATATATATATATATATATATATATATATATATATACATATATATATTCAAAGAATTCTAACAGATTCTTGGAAACGATTTTTGAGAAGTGTTTCCTATTTCTCCAATTTTTGAAACTTTTACTGAAGAGCTTCCAGTGGCGTGCCACTTTCCCTTCCAGTAGGGACATGTTGAACACCCTAGTGATCAGTGATGGCATCTATTGATTTCTCTCAGCATTCTGAGAGCAGATGTAACGATCACTTGGCTTATTCGGACTTATTAATTCTTCTCTGAATATTCAAATACTTCATAGATATAACACTATGCACGCTTTTTTTCTTTTATTCTACTTTCTATGTCTAGAGATGCGACTTGTGCTTTTTTTTCGACTGTAAACACTTACTCGAACTACGTGATGAGTGAGGACTGGTCGTTAAGGTGCCTCCGTCCTTCCTGGGACGGCTAACCTGTGGAATTCTCTTCCTTCCTCTGTCCCCTCCTCTTTATGCGACTGTCTCATAGTCAGGTCTACTATAGTCGCCTGCGGAGCCAGGATTCTTTTCGACTTTCTTTCCCTCGAACATTTTTTCTATGACCTGAGATGGCCTTTGATTGCGTCATGTTATTAGCCCGTACTGTGACGATCGCTGTGTAAATGAATCTTTATTGCCGTTAGTCAAGCTGTTATTCTCTTTAGAAATGGACCTTTAGCATCTGATTTTCTTTTGTCTTTGATTCTGTCACATTTCAAGAGTTTATCCGGTTTCCTTATCCTCCTCTTTTGTGAAATCTTTTTTTAATCATCGTTTTTGCTGATGTTTATCTGCTTCCCAAAATCTCTGTATAATCTTATATACATTTCTGACCCTAAGGACTGTCACTTAATCTCGATTTCATGTATCTTTTCTCCTACTTTTTAATCCGTTTGTTTTTCGTTTTCTTTTTTTTTTTGTCATTGTGCATTGCATATCTCTCTTACATTTTCTATTTTCTTTCTCATAAAATCGTCTCTCGTGATGAATTTCATTTCATTTCTGAAGTTACCCCATATTTTTTCAGTTGTATACATGTAAAAACCTAATAATTCATTTTACATCACCAGTGTTCCGGCCCATTTTATCAGAATTTACAAATCTAAATTTAGGTATCATTGCGGTGCTATATATGAAGTCAAAAGAGAATTTTATAATAAATTGGATAATATCGTGATTAATGTTAACTAACTTATCACCGACCTCACAAAGCTAATTAGATCTCTGTTTGTGGACATCATTAAGTCTAATATGTTGTTACCTCTCGTTGGATCCCGATCATTTGATGGAAAAATCAATTAGTCTCTTTCCTACGTAGTCACTTCGTACGAAATCCCAGGTAACGTCAGCGTTGTTAAAATCACCAGCAAATTATTGACTTTTTCATCTAGAGACGTCGTTTCTTCGTATCAAGTATCATCATGGTTGCACAGTGTTCTGGGGGAAGTCTGCACACCACAAGACTTACATAAGGACGTCTTGTATATCAGTTCGTTGTAGATTGAGTCGTAGGCATCCACATCACTTTAACATATCTTAGTTACGTTAATTTTCCCACTGGGTATAGCTCAATACCCCTGCCGTGTGTAGTCGATCTTACTAAAAACATTATATCCTGGCATCTCTAAGTCTTATACTCGAGTGATCATGTATGGTATTCATCCAGGTTTCTGATACCTGGCTTTACTGATAGAGTAAATTGACGTTATTTCATCACGTTTACGTCGAGACTTTTGTTGTTGGTGTCAATTGTCCTCTAATGTTGGAGGTAACGTTTTTGTGGTGCAACTTACTGGAGCCAGACGTCAGTGGGTGTGCAAGAAGTGAGTTGAAGATGTGGCGGTTGACCGGGCGTGTCACTGGTTCTTGCGTCTTGCGTTAGATTTATAGATGGAACTCAGGTTCTGTTCTCAGTATCTCGTGGGTGTAGTGTTATCATCAGGGTGTATTTCTTCGTGTGTCTCGGGCTCATTAAGGTTACAATTGCTGTGGTGCAGGTGTCGAAGATGTGAAGTTGGTGTGTCAGAGGTGTATTAATTCTAAGTTGGTTGTGTCTGGTTTACTGGCTGTATGGAGGGTGCGTCGAGGATATAGTGGCTTTGTCGTTGGGGTGTCGTGAGTGTCGCGGACGTGCAGTGGAAGTGGCTTTTGCCAAGACCTCAGTGGTACGTCGGGGGTGTTTTGGTTGTGTACTGGGTGTCCGGAGAGAGTAGGAGTCGTCAGTAGTGTACTGGTTGTGTTCAGAGTGTACTCGTTGTGTCAAGGGTGTTTCCAGGATACATATTTTGTGTTGTGTGCACAGGCGGTGTGGTTGGATGTAGGGAAATAGCTTGAATTGTCTTAGAGGCATACTAGTCATGTGTATTGGTTGTGTTCTAGGTGTGTAGAAGTATCAGTATCATCAGGGATACACTAGTAAAGCCGTGAGGTGTGTCGAGGGTGTAGTGATAGTGTCAAAGATGAGTTAGTGGGTGTACTGATGATATCATCCTCTCTTTATGTATAGCGGCCGACATGGCATGGGCAAAACATGCCCTGGTCACGTCCATCTCAGGTGGGAGGAGCACAGGCTGAGGTTAAGAAGGAAGAGATTACTCAGACTTCCTCAGGTGTCTGTAGACCTGACTATTAACGGTAAAAATGATATAGGAAGAAGGAGGGACGGGAGGAGTGAGAGGCCTCCATAGATTCACTATTCTAGGGAAGAAGATACCATAACGGTCAGTCCTCGTGTGAACGGTCGCCTCAGAAACTGTGGGAAGCTCTGGTAATCGGAGTTGTGCTGCTTGTACCGAAGAGGTTACAGGCTTGCCCTGGGTGTGGTGTGAACTGCACTGTGTAGAATGTACGATCTGTAAAGGTGTTGGTTACCACACTTACGAAGTTAGCTGTGGTCTTGTGCCACACAGCTCCCTCGGGAAACTACAGTAGGCATGTTATCAGCCACAGTTATGGTAGGTTAAATCTCAGGGTTCGCTACAAGCCTAAGCGACCATGGGACGAGTCATCCTTAAACTGGGTTGGAAGTAGGCTTAGTCAGCCCTGAGGGTGGCTCAGCCTTGTACTGGATCTGACAGAAGCTGAGCACTTCTTAAGCTGTGGCCACACTCAGCCAAGGGATCCTTCAGCCGAAATCTTAAGCCAAAGTCACGATAAATTCAAGTCCCTCACGAGCCTGAGTCCACCGGGAACTTGAGTCAGTCATGAGCTTGAGTCCACCATGAATCTGAGTGGGCCGGGAGCCAGATCCGTTGCCGTAACACCCGCCAGCCGCTGCGCCGCTCTCATTTTTCACATGTTCCCGATACCACGGGAATTAGTCGTCCGAGTTCCCACGAGGATTTGCCTCTTAACGTCGAGGACCTGCACGTTTGTTGGGGGTGGTGTGTCAACAGCCCCGGGGTAATGTCGTCTTCCCTAACCCGCTCCCTTGCAATTCAAAATTCTGTCAGAATCAAATAGAACATATATATATATATATATATATATATATATATATATATATATATATATATATATATATATATATAGGGGATTAAGAATACTTCCCACGTATTCCCTGCGTGTCGTAGAAGGCGGCTAAAAGGGGAGGGAGCGGGGGGCTGGAAATCCTCCCCTCTTGTTTTTCTTTTTTTAACTTTCCAAGAGAAGGAACAGAGAAGGGGGCCAGGTGAGGATATTCCCTCAGAGGCCCAGTCCTCTGTTCTTAACGCTACCTTGCTAATGCGGGAAATGGCGAATAGTTTGAAAGAAAGAATATATATATATATATATATATATATATATATATATATATATATATATATATATATATATATATATATATATATATATCGCCACCAGCATCCCGCAGGTCGACATTGCCTTTTTTTGGGTGGGGTGGAAACCATCCATGAGATGTTAGTAGAAACCGATATGCAGAAACCAGGAAATGGTGCTGGAAAGTAAGTGAGGGTGAAGACACTGACTGAGATCGGGACAATGAAGACAGAAAACAGAAAAGGGGATGACAGAAAATAACTAATGGCAGGACACAATTGTTAAATGGCTATAATTGGTGGGAAGGAAATGGCAATAGATTAGAGAAAACAAGAGTTGGCGGTGAAAACAAGGACGTAGAACACATGATAGGGGTCAAAAATCGTGGCAGACGAAGGAACTTGTGAAACGCCATTAAGAAAATGGTATAGTGACTGAGAGACCGTGGCGAGCAAACGTGATAGATCGTGATGGCAGGAAATGCAAATAGAATGACAGCAAGATATAATACAGGAGGGAACAACTTAGTTACCAACATACACCTGGTCGATACAGGAACCTGTTTAAAAAACGAAAATAGCGACCAGGTAGAGTTATCCGGTAGAGGGTGGAAGCAATGAGAATATGGTAGAAAACAGGAAACTAGAAGAAAACGGTATATATATATATATATATATATATATATATATATATATATATATATATATATATATATATATATATATATGTATATATATATATATATATATATATATATATATATATATATATATATATATATATATATATATATATGAAAGGAATCAAAACGGATCCACATAATGAAGCATAAGAGTGTTTGGATTACACTAATTGTACAGTATTAAGAGACAACTGCACTTTCCATCACTCTGACAAAGAATTCTCTCCGATGTGACCGTATACACCGTATTGCCAGAGCCAGTCCCCATGAACACGTACAGAATCGCCACCCTGTTGTACACAGCATTACACAGAGTAGTGGCTGAGGGCCAGTCACACCTCTGCCACTGGGAGGGCTGCAAGTGCATCCATTGTGACTCAACCTAATGGTAGCAGATAAGAGATGAATGTTCATATCAATAACTGGGCATGTACCTTACATCACGAATTCTTCGCCTGCTCATCGCTCTTGAACTATCATGAGTTACAGCCATAGATGGTTGAATTATTCCTGGTTCTCCACCCTCACTGCTTACCCTAAATATCCCAACACCAGAGTATAACAGATACAGGTATGCGAGTATTACAGGTGAAGGAAATAATGTAGATTTGTTGTGGGTTCTCCCACGTTGGTCTCCGAGAGCATGATGAAGTAGATGCCTCAGCCACCTTGCGCTAGATGAGGAGGCTGTTGAAGACAATACTGGGGTGTCACATATAGATTTCAGAATTATAGTCATGAAGGAACTAACTTGTACCTGAAGCAAGTGGTATACGAGTGCAAATGGGTACTACTGACTCCATTTTCTATCGCAATGAAACTCATCAAAGAAAATATGGACATGAAAAATGTAGACTGTAATATGTTGTTACTGCTCTATTAAGGCTAGGCCATAGGTATGGAGAGGATGATTGGAAAAAGATGGACTTACAGGAATCCACATTACACAGATGAAGGAGGCAAGAAGGGTGAGAGGTATGGACGGGATAGAGTAAAGTAGAATGATGTGGTATATACGGGGGCAACGTGCTGTCAGTCATCTGAGCCAGGGTATATGTGGTGTCTAAGGGACATCACGGAATGGTATGTGAGTCTTGGTTGTGGATGGTTGGTTCTGGTTTCGGTGTTCGGTGAAGCTAGAGAGAAGATGTGAGCAAAGGAAGCCGTTGTTTTTATCTGTTTCTGGCTCTACCTCGCTAAAGGAGAAAATGACGAGCAAAAAGGAATAACATCTTGGTATCTCAGCCCCAGGTACTGCAAGGTCTCTACCTACCACACTCTGTATATCTCTTTCTTCAGTGTAAGCACTCTCATGGCTCTGAGAAACACCTAAAGCCGATCTCATGTCAAGACAGAAGCTTGTACCTTGTGATCCAAATGAATATATATTAGCAGAACTATTAAGGCACCTTCGTCAGGAAACAAATGAATCTAAATTGGATCCAACCGCTTTCATGAGAACGTTTGGATTACAGCATTTATGCAAAATTTGTAAGTGGCAACAACCCCGCCACCCATTTGCATTATCAGACCTGCTTCTCCACCTAAAATGCTAATTACACACACACACACACACACACACACACACACACACACACATACACACACACACACACACACACCTGCAACATGGTGCCAAAACCAGTGCCTTTGTACACATACTAAATCATTTAAAACGACACGACACAGACTATTTACCCGTCAAATCTCTCAACTCTGCCACAGCGTGTGCTGGGGGTGCTATCATTGCACGGCAGCTTAATGGTGTTCGGTCCGAGAGGAATGTTAGATTAACGATTGGAATCCTGCCTCACAAACCAAACTGTTAGACGTACTCATCATCCTCGAACTGAAGAGCACTTCAGCCACCAGCAACTTGATTATCTCTCGCGCTCTGCCCTCATGACTTGCCCTAGGTATCCTGAGGGCTCAGTGCACCACACTCGTCTCTGAGCCATGTACAGATATGCAGGCATTTAAGGGATTCCAGGTCATGTTCTTGTGGTTCCCTCACACGGATCTTGAGTGATCATGATAAAAGTTGAGGTTTAAGCCAAAGTTGTACATTGTTAACAGCGCTACTCATGCTACGAACTCAAGGAACGCTACTTCGAGCAGCCGATGTACGTTTTTTTCTAATCACTTTTGTAACCATTATTCTATGACATTCACAGCACTAGATTAAACGCTTGTTGAAAACCGGTGTTGTGTTATCAAACAAAAAGTAAAATATAGTGAGGACAGAGCTAACAGGTGTATTTGAGGCAAGTGTATAGGTACTAGCAAACCCATTTCCCATCATGACGAACTCTATCACATGTGTAAGAAGAAAGTAACAAAATCATTAGACTACAAGATGTTGTCACAGCTGGACAAAGTCTAACTTATAGGCATGATTGGCACTGTGGCTCACGTGGAAGTGATAACCACATGTATTGTCAAGTGTGCAGGCAGGACACATACTAGTGCTCTGTTGTCTTCACGTGTGAGTAAATTGAGTCGTTTGAAGGCAGGTGTAAATAAGGACTGTAAGAAAGAGTGCGACAGTTTTATTGTTGATAGGAAAACGAAACATCTGTGTAGCACCTGAAGTTATCAGTAACTGGCCACTGGTCACTGACAAAGACCCTTTGTGAC